>NW_028244525.1:0-26805 GCF_964263255.1 Lissotriton vulgaris
ACTCCATAAGTCTTCCATAATTGGAGCGCCAAAGTTCCTCGACATTGCGACACAGCCAGATTGCCAGGTATTTCACAGGGCCCACCGCAGAGTGGATACTCCAATTGAAAACCCCTCTGTACCTGATCGAGGTATCTACGTTTTTGGCTGGGCGTTTAACATACAGTCACAACATCCGCATATAGGGAGAAGAGTATCATTCGTGTAATGAAAGCCAAACTGCGGTGAGCGTGAGCGTGGGCTCCACAGCAAAGGCAAATAGAAGGGGGGACAATGGGCACTTCTCTCTTGTGCCCCAGGACATGGGAAATGGAGAAGATATCCCTCCATTGACCCAGAGTCTTGCCGTGGGATTAGAGTATAAGAGAGCAATCAGTTTGATGAATTTGGAACTGATGCCTAGACGGGAAAGAAGTGCAAATAGATATGGCCATTCGAGTAAGTCAGATGTCGTAGTGGCGTCCAGAAAAAATGTGGCTGCTTGGAGCGAGGGGTCAATTTCCTGCACTGTGGCAAAAAAGGTGTGCAAGTTGTAAGACGTAGCCCTACCAGGACAAAGCCACACTGGTCAGGCCGCATTATAAGGGGCAGCATTGGTAGAAGTCTTGATGCAATGAGTTTAGCCAGGATTTTGCTGTCCAGATTAATCATAGACAACGGTCTATAGGAATCACATTTTAACGGATCTTTGTCAGGTTTTAAGATCGTGATGATGAATGCTTCTCGAAGCGACGTGAGAAGTACTCCCCTTTTTATCGATTCCTCATACATATTTATAAGATGCAGTGCTAACAGTGATGCATATTCTTTGTAAAATCAAGCTGACAGGCCATCCAGTACTCCCTTGGGTACTGCTGGATGGCCCTGACCACTTCCTTCTTCATGAACGGTTCATTCAGATAGTTTTGATGTCCATTCTCGAGCAACAGCAGCTGAATTGAATCAAAAAATGTGTTCACATCTGGAGGGGCGTCTCTTTGACTCACAGCATACAATGTGGAGTAAAAGGAGATCATGTTGGACTGGACGACTGCCTGGCCAATCGCCACCTCTTTATCAGAGGTGCATGATTCACTGATACAATCGCTGGCCCAAGACTTCCTGAGTAAACCTGCTAGTGTCCTATCAGCTCAGTTCCCTTCTACAAATCTTCTGGCACATGCCTCCTTCCTGAGGAAATGAGTCTTCTGTACGACTGCCTCCTCGAATTCCCCAATCTTGCTCCTGATGCTGCCCAGGATTTCATTATTTGTTGGCGGCAAAGAAATCGCTCTAAAACTTTGCATCTCCTCTTCCAGACGCTTAGGATCCCCCACAGTAAGCTTAGCACGCCCGCCTGTTTTGCAAGGCATTCTCCCCGTTTTACAGCTTTAAGAGCCTCCCAGAGCATGGAAAGGGACTCAACTGTGCCCATATTAAGCCAAAAGTACTCTACTATCACCGTCCTGAATGTTTCCCTGAATACCTGGTCTTGTAGTGCGCCCGGCGGAAAATGTTAGCTGAACGCTCCACTCGGGTACTCCGGCAAAGCTAATTCAACCAGCAACGGGGCATGGCCAGACAGGGTTCTAGCTAGGTGTATGACAGTGGTAACCCAGGTGAGCGTGTCTCTCGGGGCAAGCCAGTAATCAATTATTGACCAGGAGGGGCCAGCGGAGAACACGCAAGTGCCCTCCTTGCTGTTTTGGTTTCTGCTGTGCCGAATATCTACCAAGTAGTTGTTAGCTATAATGGTGTGAAGTTGTGCCACCGCTCTTTGTGTGAGGGCATGGTGCAGTTCCCGATCTGTCTCTGCATGGTCCAAACAATGTTGTAGTCACCTCCCCACAGGATTGCGCCCGACCCTAAAGTGTCAATCAGCCTCCAAACCTCTCCAAAGAAGTCCGGGTCATCTACGTTGGGGCAATATATCGAGACCAAGCTGATTGGGTGTCCTCCCAGCGTGCCCACCAGCATGAGGTATCTTCCCTGTGTATCTCAAAGAGCCTTTCACATGTGCCACAGCAGCCCCTTCCTGATGAGAATGGCCACCCTGCAAGTCCTTAGAATAGCATGCTATATGTTTTCCCCCAGTCATCCTGCCTGCATGCGTGCACAAGTGTGTTCCGTCAAGTGTAACTTCTGCAAGAAACAGAGGTTTGCTCCTGCCCGTGCAAATAGGCCGCTACCAATATCTCATTCCGTCTATCATTCAAGCCTTGGACATTCCAAGTTATTTTTAGTCATTCTCTCACTTCGCCTATCCAGATGCTCAATAGCAATCTCTCATTCACACGTAAGGGCCAAGCCCTAGGCACGTCAAGGCAGGAAGAGGCCAGCGGGACAGCGAAAAAGAGAGGAGAAGAACATCAAGAGAGCATGTTAGCCTCCATAAGAACCCCAGTATAACCCACCCCGCTCCCACTACAGCCACACAAACCGGCTAAGTAATGACCCCCCAGCACCAACGCAGCCGTCTGTGGCCAACAATTAAACAAAAAATAGGAATCATCCCTGAGGGGGTACACTAGGTGCTCTGCCCAACCCAGCTATAGGTAGTTGGGTGGGTGGACAAAGTGGAATCAGAAGGGAGTCAGTTCCCCGCTGCTGATAAAGCAGACATCAACAGACATTTCAATAGCATATAATTAACATGGTGAATAGTTACGTTCCTGTGGATTGACATTAGCTGCCCCATGGGCACAGGTCTGGGCCCCATTCTTTAATGGGCTTGTGTGCCAGGACCCTGTAGTCGTTGTTGCTGATGCGGCTATCAACCTCAATATCCTTCTCCAAACGCAGAAACTGTCTAGCTGAGGGAGGTCACGCACACATTTTTGTGGTCATCTTTGTGTCAATAAAGTACTAGGTCTTGCCGAGGTGGAAAATGTGCAGCTCCTAGCGGTATCGAAGAGATTATTTAATGTCCTTTTTTTTAAGTAGCCTCTTCACTGGCAGAAACTCTTGTCTAGCTGCCTGCACCACCAGGGTGAAGTCAGGATAGAACAACCCAGTGTTCCCTTGATAGACACCTGCTTGCTGATTTCTCACCAACCGGAGTACAGTGTCCCTGTCCCTATAATTCAACAGGTAGTCAATTATTGGTCTGGCGGGTGTCCCCGGCTGGGGTCTCGGTCTCAATCTCCTGTGTGCCCTTTCCATGATGCATACTGGCGATAATGAGTTTTTTATTTAGGGATCTCAACACTTTCTTTACATAATCCTCCACCGGTGTCATAGTGGTGGATTCTGGGATTCCCTTTATACGCAGGTCGTTCCGCCTAGACTTAGCTTCTAAGCCCTCGTTTTTGTTTTGGATCACTTCCAAACTTTTTCCATGCTAAGTAGCTCTCACATATCGCTATTCCGTCATCCTCTAATTGAAAAGTGCAATGCTGAACTTGTTCAATACATTCATCGTGACTGGATATCTTGTCTTTCAGTTGGTCAAGTCTATCCAAAAGGGGATCAATGTTATGGCCAATGGATGTGAGAGATTTCTTAAGTCCTTAAACATCTCATAAATATCTGTCTCCAGTGGGGGCACCCCTCCCGAGTCTGTCTCCTGCTGAGCCTCCTCCATAAGTGCTGGGCTTCTAGATGGTTTGCGCTGTTCGAACACCAGCTTAGATTGTCGGGTGTCCATCTTCCCCATGATGGTCGAGTTCTCCTGCACTCACCTGGGGCCACACCGCAATAGCCAACCCGGTACGCCTGCTCCCTGTTATATTGGTTAGCTAGCTGGCTCCAGATGCACCCCTCCAACACTTGAGCCCCTCCACACCGTGACCTGGCTCCCCGGTAGAGTGACCGGTAGGGCGCCGCCTCACAGATCGCCGCCAGCCAGACAAAAGGTCTCAGGTGCTGTTAGCCCTGCCTGCTTCTTCCCAGGCAGTGAGACAAGCCTCAGCCCCCAAGCGCTCAGGCGTCCTCTCAGTGTGGGTAGTACTCGACCCGGTTGTGGTGTTATGACCTCAGGCCAAGGGTGTCCTGCGTACCTGCTCACCTGACCACCTCCAGGAGCTGGCCAAGAGTCCGAGGGCAGTGAGGGGCGGATTGGCACTGCGGGCATTCGGGAATCGGCCGAAGGGCCACTGTTTCAGTGCCCTCTGTGGGCTGTTTTTTTTTCTCCTCTTTCCCAGTCCACAGAGAGTGCTCTCTGCTCTCTGTCGGCTGGGAAATGGGAGAAAAAAAAACGTCCCACAGCACGGAGACAGAGACAGAAATGAAAGCGCTTCACTGTGCAGGCCATACAGCGATTATCAGCTGTGGCCTCTACTGCACCCCCTGCCCTGCAAAGCAATTACGCTGAGGCTGGGCTGGGGAGGGGTGATTGTTTATAAGAATCGGCCTCCCTGGGGGCCAGGTGTTGCTCAGGCCTTTTGAGTCATTTTCACCATGGCCCCCCTGGGGCCCACGCCGGGGAAACAGTGATAGTCTTAACACCTCGCCCACAGCCCCTCACATTCAGGGCACAGTGGGCGAGGAAGAATGGGTCTGGCTGTGGGGGCCAGGTGATGTTTTGAAAGCGCACAATCTTCACCTTAGCCCCCCCCCGTGCAAGAAGTTTAAAAAAAAAGGGTTATAGTTCTTTCTCGGTGTCATCATTTTAGAACTGATGCATTTTCAATATTACATTCAAGGAAGTCATGGTTGCAGCTTTTCTATTTTATGCAACTAACAACCATTGACAAAACCTATAGTTCTGGCTTGTTGTAGGTGTAACATTACTTGCTGTATTATATATCCGAACTCAATGACAGAAGCAGCAAAATACCAGTCGGGCGGCACACTATGCTAAGCACAGATTTGTAGCTTACGTGTTTTAAGCTACGCCCATAATTATATTGAACACCCCCTTTGGAGAGACCCCTCAGTTTTGTCATCCCACTTAAAGCCCTGGAAACAACACCATGTCACAGACACCTCATGGCATGGCACTGTGCATCATGCATGACTCATGACTTCCAAGGTTTCAGATTGACTATGTGCAGGGGCATCTTGAACGCCTCCCTTTGCTTTAGGAACTACAGTGAGGGGTGAGTTCCTGATGAGTCTCTTCTGTCTGCAACTCTGCGTACAAAGGCTCAGCTCACAATTATTGTGAAAAGGTGGGTGAGAGAGTAAGTGAAGGGATGGCTGGATGGATCAGTGAAAGGGTGAATGGATGAATGTAAGGGTGAATGGATGGATGATGAGAGAGAATGGGTGGATGGATGAGTGAAATGATGGATGGATTGATTAATTGATAAGTGAAAGTGTGAATGGATGAACAGATGTGTGAAAGGGTGGCCGTAAGGATGGATGAGTGAGTGAAAGGGATGGTACATGGGCAAAAGATTGGATAGATGAGTGAAGGAGTGAAAGGATGGATGAGAGAAAAGATGGATGGATGATTGAAGGGATGGATGAGTGATAGGGTCAATGGATGGATGCATGAGTGGATGAGTAGATGGATAGTTGGGTGGATGGAAGGAAGGATGGATGGCTAAGTGAAAGGGTCGATGGAGAGAGAAAGGGAGAATGGATGGCTGAAAGGGTGAATAGGTGGAAGGATGAGTGACTGGGTGGATGGATAAGAAAGTGAAAGGATGTCTGGATGGGTGAGAGGGCAAATGGCTAGATGGATGAGTAAAGAGATGGATTGGGTGAAAGGGTGGATGGAGAGAAAAAGTGAGGATGGATGTGTGGATGACTGAAAGGGTGAATGTGTCTAAGGGTGAGTGACTGGGTGGATGGATGAGTAAGTGAAAGGGTGGCTGGATGGGTGAAAGGGTAAATGGATGGATGAGTGAATGGATGGATGGGTGGAAGAGTGGAGGAATGGGTGGATAATGGGTGGATGAGTAAAAGGGTGGATGGAGGGATGGATGAGTGAAATGATGGATGGAAGAATACATGATGGATAGGTTTGCAATTGGTTGAATATGTTTGGATCTGGATTAGCGGCATCTTATGTTTGCCACTTTACATCTCACAATGACTATCCAAGCAGATCTTCCCGACCATTTCTCTCACCAAACATGCCTGCTCAGAACCATGAAATGTAAACAAAATATCAGACTGGACAACCCAGTGCTGTAACCATATATATAGAATATTATTATATGAAATATCACAAACAGACCTGCACAGTTGATCAAAGCTGCGTGCATACTGAAAAACCGTGAAGTACACGATTGGTTCAACCTGATATAAACGTATTTTGACTAGTGCTTAAATGGTTGTCTATTTACTTACTTACATAGTAATGCGCAACCTCCTCTGATGGGTCTGTAAAACGTACCTTTTATCCAGAAGGTTTGTTCTGAATTTTAACCCTTTGTCCTGAATTTTTACACTCCCCATCCTGAATTTGCACCCATGCCAGTTGGTCACCCTAGTCCTGACCCTCCCATACAGAACTACAGAGTGTTCACCCTGCCTTTTCTATTTGGTTACTCTTGTAACCAGATGCACCACACTGCCAAGCTCTAACTCAAGAGGGGCCATCTAATCCCCTTGGCATCCCACTCTCCACAGGGCTGACCAAAGTAGGCTGAGTAAAGCAGTACTCAAAGCTACATCTAGTGTGCCTCAATCGCCGTCCCACCGAATCCAGAAAATACTGCACTAGACTCAGTGCAGTAGGTCTTCCTCAAAGGTTTACTTGACTTGCCACATCCAGCACCCAGAAATGCAATGTGTTGCTAGCCGATCCCTTCCTCTGAAGCAAGAAGGAACCGGTAGGAACCATTTTGTTTACCATTTCTTTGCACAATTTACTGATTCATTTGTGTGCCAGTTAATAATGTAACTTTATTTTAAAGGCCTCATCCAAAATGCAGACAAGGGGCATATTTCTCTATATGCCAAAAATATTAATTAGTAAGTTTTGGTTAGTTTTTGTTTGTAGTGTGTAGGTCTGACTGCACTCTATTTTAGGTCCTAGGCCAGAATGTGGCAACATGTTTGTGTGTTGATTTCAGGACATGTCTAAGACTTTGTGTAATGTGATTTCTCAAAAGAGAGCTGTTTAGCCTCATTCTATGCTAGGCCTTGTTCGAGGCCTAAGCAAAATTTGAAAACTTGGCACTTCTTTCTCTGTGCAGAAGAATTAACTTTTCTAGCATGTTCAGGTTAGAATTCCTTTTTGCAGATTTGATATCATTTTCATGGTTAATTGAGTAATCCTCAGTCTCCTCATGGCCCAGACTTGAAGGCAGCAACAGATGTGAATAAAACTGTGTTTTTTGTATATAGACATCACTTGCTGGCTGTGAAATAAATTTAAGACTAGATTGTACAGATACATTTTTTCAGCATTCTTTACACCCCAGACTGCCTTTTCCTCATTTGTGAATTCTTACTTTTGTTATTACATGTTCTGTTCCCAGAGATTCCAGTCTTACCCTTTCTCCTTGACTTTGTACTAGATTTCTGAATTATGTGATGATTAGCTGGTTGGGAAAGAGTATCTAACGACCTTGTGCAGGGCGTTAAGACTGCATGTAAGTACTCAGTTATCAGACCTGCAGTGCTCCTAGTCTTTACCAATGTTACTTGCTCTGTAAGCTTTTAAAGGCTTAATTTACTAAATATTTCTCTACGAATTAGACCTCAAAGAGTAACCAAATAGTGTTTCATGAAAGGGCACGCCCCTTGAATGTGGGCCACGCCCCTTAACTGTAGGCCACGCTCCTTAAATGTATGCCACGCCCCTTGAACGTGGGCCACTTTTTTCGTCAGTGCCCGGGCCAAATTGTGATCCCAATCCGACCCTGGCAGTGACTCCAGTGTTTTTGGCCTGTCTTTTCACGCTGATCCTTATTGGTTCTCCGCATCCACCTCAGAAAGCCAGTGTGTCACCAACTTCAGCAGGGTCACTGCTACTTAGTTCCAAGGTCCATGTGCCGCTTTGGTCCTTCACTTATACCTGCTGATGTGTCCTCGCATCTAGGCCTCTCTTCAGGTACTGCCTTCATTGAGCCGGCCCCCAATAGTCTCCTGCCTCTACCCCTCCAGCCATTCCCCCTTCTGACAGGTGCTCACACATTGGTTGTTTGCACTCTGTTGTGGGGTATTATTCCTGTTTAATATTTATGTTGCTGTTGAGGTGGGGGGCTCAGGAAAACTATGGAACCGCCTTCTCTGGGGCTAGTCTCCCCCTGGTGCAGACTGCTTGCGGGCTCCGCTCCATGCTCCAGTACACTTCGGTAAGCCTGCGGCTCCCCTCTGCAGGCCGGGACACAAGTTACTCCTCTGCTGCAGCTGGTTCTCTGCCTCCTCCAGCCTTCACTTCCCACAACTTCTTGCTGCTTTCAGGGGGTTCCTCCTGTTTCCCCCTGGCACTCAGGGTGTGCCATTCGCCGGTCTCCACCACTGTCACGGGAAACCCTGCACTGCATACATTGTCATAGGCATCATTACTCCACCATGTTGGGTCACGGGCCTGCAAAATTTCATGTCCCAGACCGGTGCTCAGCATCCCGGAGTCAGGCCCAACCGAGCCTCCGGTGTCAGCAGAGCATCCATCTTTCTCTTTGCAGCTGCGATGTCTGCCAGATGTGACTCATAAAATACGGATTGGCTGTTCAGCCCAAAGAGCCTCACAGAGTGGCTGCCATCGTGCGTCCGGGATCTCTAGCAACGCCCCTGTAGAAAAAGTCTCTTAGCTGCATTTTGAATATTATTTCAATGTTGCTGTCACAGATTGACATAACGAGTATTACAATAGTCAATTCTTGATAGTACTAAGGCAACTATTACTGTTTTTTGAAGCTCGAAGGGAATTCAAGGAAAGACTTTCTTCAATGGTCTCAAGGTATAAGAGTAGGATAAAGTTACCTGATTAGTTTGGTCTGAAAAGGTCAGCTTATCATCTAACAGCACTCCTAAGTTTTTTTGCCATTCTAGTAGAGGCCTGAAGGGTTCCTACATCCTGAGGCACCCAGATGGGGGACTAGAGGAAGTATCATTACCAAACAGAAGAACTTCTACTTTCCAAAATTAAGTTAATTCATTGCACCAGAACACAAGCAACCCAGAACCGGTTTTGCACTAGTTATGAGCTCATCAGCCGGGTACAGCTTGGTTCCAGTGACACAGTGAGCATGGGACCCACATCTGAACATACCCATGCCACTTAGGGAGGTACATGAAACACACAAAAGGTAATGGGGGGCTGCTTGCAATAAGCTTAACAACTGGCACTGGCCATCGTTCTTTTGCTCACCATGCAACCTTAGTTTCGACCTAGCCATATGCAAATCAGCCTTGACTGCTCCTCATGGGTACAGACCAGCCTAAACTGCCAAACCAGGTCCTCCCTGAACCAGAACACAAGCAACCCAGGACTGGTTTAGCCTGAGTTATGGGCTCATCAGCCAGGTACAGCTTGGTTCCAGTGACACAGTGACCACGGGGCCCAGGTCTGGGTACATCGGGCGGTACACAGAACCACAAAAGGTGTTGGGAGGCTACTTTCAGTAAGTCTAACCACTGGCAATAGCACTGGGTAACATTCTGACCCATTATTCTTTTTCTTGCCATGCCACCTCTGTTTGGACCCAGCACTATGCCAATCAGTTCTGTCCTGTTCCTCATGGAAACAGTCCAGCCCGAACGGCAAAGTTAGGTCCTCCTGGAACCGGAGCACAATCAACCCAGGACAGATTTCTCCCTAGTTATGTCTGGTGCAAGACAGAGATGTGAATGGATCTCATTACTGCAGGGGTGCAATTGAAGGATCAGCAGCGTCGGATCTATGCTATATTTTCATTGCCAGTGGTTATTGTGACTATATGATGGGCCTGACTCACCTGTACCTATGTTGGAAATCACTGTAGGACTGAAATAGCTGATGATGGTCAGGGGAGTCAGTGCTGTTAAGTCTAGGGAGAGATGTGTCAGTGTCAGTACAGTGTGTCAATATGAAGAGGAAGAATATTGCAGAGGTTGCTGCAAGTTAGGATTGTAGTTAGGTTTTCCAGCTGTACTGATTTCCTTCATATGGTTCTGCATTTCAGTGGTCTTCTGCCTGTCCCACACCCATAGGTGTCAGATACCAAATCACCATTTCTTTGGTCAACACTGGATGATGAATTCTAAATGAGGTGCAACGCCCTCTCACTAGACAGATTTCTCTGATCACACCAGCTTAATAATGGAAGCTATGAGTAGTAAGCAATGGTGGGTGGTGCCTTCTTGCAACCCAGTTGAAATGCCCATTTTGGTGGGGGTCTGGTCAGTGTTATTCTAAAAGCTGTCTTCACCTGAAATTATCCTCTTCTAAGAGTTACTAATCCTTGAGTTAAGGGGAAAAAGTGGTAAGACATTTGAGCCTTTTATAGGAATCCTGGGGCAGTAGCAGGTTATTGTTTGGAATCCATGGTGAATACCATTGTTTACCATTAATGTGCCAAGGCCTCCAATACTATTTAATTCCAATTCAATAATCAAGGTACTCCCTTCGTACTCTTGATCTCTGAGGGTATTGATAATGAGAAGCGAAAGATACTTCCAGACAGTAAATGGATTGCAATTTAAAAAAATAGATGTATACTGATCATATTTAATGAACTCAAATGTCCAGTGAGCTCTGTATCTTTTGAGGAGGCCAGTGGTCTGATATGGAGAAGGATGTTAAGGAATGAAGGCACAAAAATACACTCAGTGATTCTTGTCTCCCCTTTCCAAATAAATATCTTCTGATGTCTCTGCACGCACAACATGTTTCTATGTATGCAAAGTGTCCTGTGAAGTGATAATGGAAAGTTAGCCACCATTATTGTGGAGCATTACCGGAGCTGTAGGCCAAACTCTCTACTGCATCACAAGCAATTTTATCAGGTGCCTTCAGCGGTGTGGACAGGAGCAGATCCTGGATGTGAGGTCTGGGATTAAGACAGAGAGGCCTGTGCCCAGACTCACTTTCAGCCTTTAAGTGTCTCAAATGAGTGCAAGGTCGAGTTGTTTCAGAGGGTGATCCCATTTGAAATCAATAAAGATAAACCATTTTAAGATGGTGTGGGAAGTAATTTCATTTCTGTCTTTATTTCGATCGCTTGGACCATCAAAGATGTACATCAAAGAATAAAATCACTCGTGAGTAGTACATATTCATAAAACAAGAAAAAAAAATCATTGCGATTATCATCTTATAGTACAGATTCAAAGTGCTAATGCAAGATAAGAATCAGACTGCTAATTACTATTAAAAATCACACTGTTATAATTGGTAAAATCAATTGCAGTCCCTTCGAATTTAAGATTATCTATGCATTGAATTTTTATAGTGCCTGTACCAAGTCCGTATCAGAGTTCAGGATATGACGAGTGCGCTTATGCAAAATCGCTGTTAGGAATTTAGCTACCGCAAATACAGTCGGAGGTGATAAATTCGTCTTGAGTATTCTGTAAGCTGGAATGCAATGCCTAAAACCTAAGTTTTTGAGAAGAGGAACAAGCCAATACTTTCTAGATTTTTGATAGGCATTGCAGAAGAAAAAGACATGTAATTCATTTTCCACCTGGTATGAACATGCGGGGCATTGCTTGGTGGAGGAGGGCTGAATCCAAGTACTTGTAAATGCTCTGAGAGGAAGGGTGCCATACCTCCACTGTAAAAATAACTTCCTGATCAAGACAGGGCAAATTCCATCAAGGACCTGTTCCAAGTGGTAGGAGTCTTTAGATTGAATAAATGAGTTTGGTAAAGTCCCCAACTGCGTGTTCCCTAGTAAGATATTTAATTTTAAATCATAGAAATCCTTTGATAGACGTTTGCGTGAGACCTTACTGCAAGCGTTTTCAGGGTCTAGCCATAGTTCTGGCCTTCTCAAACTTTCACATGTCTTTTTTATATATTTTAACCAGGGAGTATTCGTCATGTTAGGTAAGCTTAAAATCTCTTTCAGCTCCATCCTGTAAGTCAGGAGCTCTGGAGTAGTCCAGAGTCATCGCCAGAATGTTAGTGGTTTTAAATCCAATTCTTCTTCAATCGATCTAAGGCCCAAATCAAGTCTGAGAGGAAGAAGCGGGGTACTTGGAGGTAGGGCTGCCAATTGCCTGAAACTTGTTTTCTGTGCTCGTCAAGTTTTGGCCGGATGTGTGCCCTCACAATTCCCCGCCATGTGTGACTGCCCCCCTCGCCGGCATTTTATAAATTTCGAGCAATGGACCGAGAGGTTTAAAAGTCGATCTATTTATTATCCTGGAGATGCCACCCGTTAACTGCACCAATTTAAGATTGGCCTTTGTTCGATGTGTATCCCAGGTCATGTTTTGGTTGATAGTCACCCCCAGATACTCGAATGTATAGACCCTCTCTAGCCTCGTTGTGCCTATGGTTGGGTTGGGGTGAGTTGTGGGTGGGGGGCTGAAAATCATGTATTTAGTTTTCAAGGCAATAATCTCCAGCCCCCTCTCCCCACAAAATGTCACAAAACTATCCAAGACACGTTGCATCCCCATCGGGGATTTTGACAGCAGCAAGGTGTCATCCGCAAACATGATTGCGGGCACCCTGTTGCCGTTGAGCCTTGGGGCATCTATATCATTGATCCTAGTCAGATGGGCGATTACCCCGTTGACAAAGAGGCAGAACAGAGTAGGTGCAAGCACACAACCCTGACTCACCCCCCTGTCAACGGGGAATCTCGCTGAAGGCAACCCGTTCCTGCCACACCTGACCCGTGCAAAGTTTTCTTGATGAAGTCTCATCAATATATTCAAGATATCAGGTGGAATGCCCAACTCCACTAGCACGGACCACAGTTTAGGTCTTGGCACCAAATCGAAAGCGGTACGCAAGTCTACAAAGACCGTGTATAGGCTGCCGCCCTCGATTGTTACAGTTTTCCAGAATAGCAAGTTAAGACGGAAAATCTGATCCGTTGTTGAGGTTTTCTTTCTGAATCCTGCCTGGTAGGGGCTCAGAATAGAAAACTCTTCAATCCAATCTTGGAGGCTATCTAGTATCAGTCTCCCAAATAGCTTTTGTGACACATCGATGAGGCTGATGGGCCTGTAGTTGGCTGGTAGCAGAGGTGAACCCTTCTTGAATATGGGGACAATCTCTGCGCCCAGCCAAGTACAGGGCACCTCCATGCCCCTCAGGACGGCGTTAAAGATCATCAGCAGGTAAAGGAGCCCATACGTCTGGCTCTTGTTTAAATAGGTCACCCGGAAGCCCATCCAGGCCAGGAGCTTTACCAGATGCCAGCCTAGAAATTGCAGCTCGCTCCTCTTCCTCGGTGAAAAGATCCCCCTCTGATTGTGGGCCAATAGTTGGCAATGGGTCAGCTAAGGCCCCATCTGTGTCCAAATTAGTTCCCATGTAAAGAGTTTGAAAGTGTTCTTCCCAGACCTTGGCTGAGATATTAGGTTCAACGGCCGAAAACGGCTCATCGGACCCCGTATTTACAATTCGCCAGAATTTACGGGAGTCCCTATCTGCCAGTGTGATGGTGAGATTCTCCCATTTCTCCTGCTCCCATTCCGCCTTGGCATGGGTGATCAACTGCTTATAATCCCTTCTCCTTGCCTGTATTACAGATCTATCATTACCTTGCTTTAGGGAAATTAGTAGATCTGATTTAGCCTTTCGGCAGGCAGCGTTGTACCATGAAGGACGGGGACTCCTGCTACCCCCGGTTTTTCCTGGGGAGAAAAGAACTTCAGCCATGATCTTGATAAGGTCCTCATGAGCGGACCAGAGTTTTTTATGCATGTCATGGGCGTTGGGTTGCTCCACTAGTGTGCTCACCTTTTCGAGTATGGGAATAACACAGCCATACAACTTTGAGACCTTTTCTGGATTAGTGGCTAGTTTGTCCCACCTCACTCTGCGTCTATTGTTCGCCAGGGTCAACCCTGAGGCAGGCACATCTACACCAGCCCGGTTTTCATTATCTATACCAGTGAGAAAGTATTCTAATTCTAGCGCATTATGGTCGCTATCGTCCCTGACTGTCACCCTGAAGTCCTTAATTTTAGACCAGGAGGACATTTGGACTAAAATATAGTCCAGTCTTGACTCCCTCCCCACTTTATTAAATGTGCATTTAGGGGGAATGTCAGAATTTGTGCGCCCATTACAGGCCCTAATTGCGTGTTTGAGAGTTAAAGCAGTGATCTGTACTGCTAAAGGTGTCCAGGCTCTAGGGGGAGGGGCCACCGTGGGAGGTACTGACCACAGCGCGTCTTCCTCCATTGATGTTCCATCTAGTAGTCCTGTTAGTGGCTCAAAGTGGCAGTTTAGATCCCCTCCAACCACAAAGGGTGTACCCTTGGCAATATCATTGAGGAAGGTGGAGAGTTCCTCAATGGTATTCGATTACCGGGTTATATTCACTGGCCTGGAGTAAACATTTACCACTGCCAATTTGGTGGAATTGGGCCATTCCATGAGGACGCATTGAATGTCCTCGGATGCTGTGGAATAGAATGAAGCCTTGCAGCCCAAGTGGGTTGCCACCCAAATAGCAAGGCCACCAGAGGGACGCCCCTTGCCCCCCCAGCAGGCAGGAATAGAAAATACAGCAAAGCCTGGGCGAGTATATTCCTCTCTCGCCCAAGTTTCTTGGAACATACAAACATCTTTGGAGTCTATGAATGTGCTCCAGTCTGGGCAATCGAGCTTGTTTCCTAAACCATCCAGGTTCCAGGACAGTATCTTTAGTGAAGCTGGTTTGGAATTGGAGATAATACTTGGGGTCGCCCCCTGGCCTATTAAGCTATCCGGCGATATCACATTTTGATTCGAATCCCGATGTTTGGCTATAAGTTGCGTATTTCTAGATGGTAACCCGGCTATGGACTGTTGGCATTCCTTTTCATAGTGTTGTTCTGCGCTGGACTTGGTCCCTGGGATGCCAGCAGTGCCTCGACCGGGGAAGATGATATTTTCCACCTGCTCGCCCCTGGTCGATAATGAACCACCCCCCTCCTCAGCGGGTAGTGTCAGTCAATCATGTCCAGGCAGCTAAACCTATAATGTGTTGTGAGGTAGGCAGGCTGCTGGACTTTGGGTCGGTGAAATTCCCCTCTCTCCCTGTTTCCCCAGCCTCTCCCTCTCATGGGGACTGTATCCCATCCCTCCTCCTCCTGTATGTTGCACCAGGGCGGGTAGAAAAAGGATAGGGGTAGGGACTGAATAGATGTCCCTTGGTCACGATATGGCCACACACATATGTGAGAAACAGTCCTAGGATCCCTGAAGTTAATCAGGACACAGTCGCCGTTAATAGATTTCCTTGTATTACCTAGCCAGGGAACTCTTATTACTATAAGTACCTCACTCGCTATTCCTAGGGGGAGGGGTCTATTTAGGGTAAGCCAATTGACCACCTTGTTTTTTAATGAGGCGGCAGATTCTCTAATCGCGGGATTTAACTCTTGTATACCCGTTAGGATGACTCTGTATGGGCTAGCCTCAGGGGGAAGGTCCATGGACAAGATCTTGTTTGTTTTGTCGCCCACCCCCTGGTTGGATTTAATATTAGACTCAGGGTTATCAGTTGGAATTACACCTTGGTTGGATTGGGGAATTACAGGGTGGGTGGTAGACGGCTGCAGTGGTGGAGTGTTTGAAACTATTCTAGCGTCGTTGGTGGACGGTGCTATTGTACCCCTGTTGTTCTTAGATAGAAAACCACCCCTATTGCCCCTGTTATCTACTTTAAGACCATCAGCTATTAACGCCGATGATTTTTCTATATTTGTCAGTCTAGCAGTGACCTCAGGAGGGCGCCAATATTGGCGATAGTAATGGCACCTCCTTCCGTTGATATGGGACTGGAGTTCGCCTGCTCTGTGACTCGCGCAGGTGAAGTGACTAGGGATATTATTGCAGAATCATCAGGAGGTGTGGGCGCGATTTTACTGTTTTCCGAGATGTTACCTCCACTGGGATATTATTCTTGGCAATTTTTGCCTTACGTCCCCCAGGGTTTTGAGCCCCTCTTTTCCTTTTGGGTACCGCTCCTTCCCTGTCTCCCCATTTTTGACGGCTGCCTCTGCCGCTGGGGGTTTCATTAATTAAAGTAGTTGCTACTGGAAAAGAAGAGCTAGGTTGTATTCGGACAGGGGGTGTGATCAATTGCCGTATATCTTCAGTGCCTAAAGATTAATTGTCCCTATGTTGTGGAGTCCAATTAGATACATTAGGCAAACCCATCACCCCATTATCCCTTATTTCCAGCTCCGTAGGGTCAAGTCCATTCTCAGGAGTTCTTGCATGCGCTATAGTGCCCATGGAAGACCTTTTTACCCATGCAATTTCCTGGGAGATGCGCCTCTCCAATGTGGTAATTTTGTCAATTAGAAGGGAGCCAGCTTTAACAAAGTAATTGTCCAAAGTACCTGTTGAGTGTCCTCCAGCCAGCATAGTTTTGGTCCTCGTTTCTCTGGCAGCCATAGTCCTTTAAACGAGGTCGGTTTGCTGGATTGAAAAGGGAGCAGAAAGCCAAGGGGGGTGGCCCGGTCCGGTCTCGCCCGTGCTCGAACAGGCTCAAACGGGCCCGCCCTTGGCCCGGGCTTCGCCAGCGCTTCACCCACCCGCGTCCCGCGATGCGCGGATGTGGGTGGAGCCAAGTAGGAGGAGGCGGGGGCGGGGCGGGAAGAGGCTCCAGCTGCGGCGAGTAGCAAGCCGCTGAGGATGCTGGACCTCGCAGTCCCACGCCCGTCCTCACACTCCGCAAACAGCTTACAAAGACGTCCCAATGCGTCACAGATGATTCCAATACGTCCCAAGGCTGAGGGGAACAAACGGCAGCTTCCTCTGCACTTCTGTGGGAAGCATTCAGGGAAGGTGAACCCATTGACATGTATGGGAAGCATCTTGGTTGCTTGGAGGGTGAAAATGAGACCAAAGATTGTAACGTCCTCCTAATGGAGATGAGTTTAGAGGTATGATGCTGACAACACCAACACATCAGTCAGCCTCTGACTGTAGCCTAAAAGGTTTAATTGACGCAAGACAGAATTACAGTACCCTGAATTAATGTGTTCTTGAACGAAAGCACATATCAGGATAGTTGATGTGTGTCATTGTGAGAAGGAGTCATATCGTAACACGCTCTGTGTCCTGGTGCTGATATTGCAGCATAGACTGTGTTCGGTAGGACACTTTTTTAGGTCATGTTTACCAGACAGCAAACGCTGTCTTGGTGCAAAAGACCTAGGGCCCCATTAGGATGGCGGGCGTATTGCCCCTGCCAGGCTGGCGGTAGCCACCGCCGGCCTGGCGGGGAAAATCCGCCCGCCATCCTTGTTGCATAGACCCCCGCCATATTAACATGGCTGGGGGGTCCGCGGCGGACGGAAAGACCGTCCACCCCTTTTCCGCCCCGGTCGCCTTGCGACCGGGGTGGAAAAGGGTTTATATGGTGGAGGTGTCTATCAGACACCACCAGCCATATTAGTATTGGCTTCTTCAGATGCCTTTCCGTGGTGGCAATGCCGCCACGGAAAGGTATGTGGAGTCTGCTTTGGGGGCCCGATGCAGGACCCAATGGATGATGATGATGATGATGATAAAAATTTATAATGCGCAAAACAATAACCCGCAGGTATCAAGGCGCCTAACAATAACATCACATAAAGGAAACATGCATCCTTACACATAGGCTTGCAGGAAGAGGCGAGTTTTAAGGGCACTTCGGAATTTCTGTAGGGAGGGTAGGGACCTGAGATCCAGAGGGAGATCATTCCACCATTTAGGGGCCAGGGTGGAGAAGGCCCTGCCACCCCACTTGGCTCTTCGTATGCGGGGGACTGTCAGGAGCAGTTTCCTGGAGGAGCGCAAGTCCCTTCCAGGAGTGTAATGGGAGATGATGGAACCAACTCCTGTGTCGCTGTTCTTTGCAATGGCTCTATAGGTCATGCATAGGACTTTAAACCGTACTCGGTGCTCTACCGGTAGCCAATGCAGCGCTTTCCTGGCCGATGTGGCCGAGGAGCGTCTGGGAACATCCAGAACAAATCTGGCTGCGGCATTCTGGACTACCTGCAAGCGCTGCAGCAGGCTCCTGTTTAGCCCTGCATACAGCGCATTACATTAGTCCAGTCGTGAGCCGATAAGTGCGACCCAGGGCAGGGTCTATCATCACCCCAAGATTCTTAGCAGATGTCGTGGGGGAGGGGCACACTCCTAGCGAGTCAGGCCACCAGCTGGCTGACCAGATGTTCTCTTTCCCTCCAAACACCATCACCTCAGTCTTCTCCCCATTCAGTTTGAGTGAATTCTGGATCATCCACTGACCAACCGCCTCCATGCAAGATCTAAAGTTGGAGGCAGTTGGTACATCTGAATGGGAAAGAGAGACGAGGATTTGGGTGTCATCTGCATAAGAAACTACCTCCATCCCGAAAGTTCTAATTAGTCTGGCTAGTGGGGTCACGTAGATGTTAAATAGGGTCGGACTAAGAGCCGACCCTTGCGGGACCCCACACAGCACCGGTCTGGATGGAGATAGGAACTCCCCCAGCTTGACTCTTTGTTCCCTTCCGTCAAGGAAGGAGGTCAGTAGATCTAGAGCTGCGTCCTTCACCCCCACTTCCCTCAAACGAGATGTAAGTACTGAGGGGGAGAGGGTATCAAAGGCCGCAGTTAGGTCTAACAGGACCAGGAGGGTGGTCTGGCCCCCATCCACTTTCGTGCGGATCTTATCAAGCACGATAGTGAGGGACTCAATATCGTGGACTCCAGGGGTTGGGGGGTGCACATGGGGGGGTACCTATGGTACCCCCCAGCAGTTCTATGCACAGCATGGCAGGCACCGCGCGGTGCCTGCCATGATGTGTATGGAAGTGCGCAGCATGCCTTCCTGCCATTGTGGCGGGCGTGCTGAGTGCACCGCCCGCCACAATGGTAGGAATGCTGGATGCGCCCGCCACTGTGGCGGTCGCATCCTAATGCTGGCCACAGGACTCCCGCCCTTATGGCAGGTGGTCCCTTTCACCGCTAGGGTCTGCCTGTCATCCTAATGACCCCCCAACTGTGGTGTTAACATAGAGCCCGGCATTGCTTACCATTGGTTGGCTTTATTATCACTCTCTGTTGCTTTCTTCTCACTTAATGCCTTTCCTTGTTCATCGTGTATTTTTCTCTCCTGTGGAACATAGCATCTTTAGCAGCCTCTTGACAGGCTGGTTTGCGTCCTTTCACTGATCACTTTGTGGCTATTTAATTTTTATTTTTGGTTAAGCACAACATCAGAGTGCATGCGTTTTCCAGCTCGCTCTCTCTTCTTCCCCTCCAAAATACCTCCCATGCTCTGTGTTTGCTCTATCTCTCTCTCGCGCTTTCTCTCTCTCCCTCTCTCTCTCTCTCTCTCTTTCTCGTTGCTTCTCACTCTCTCCCCCAGCATCCCTCCCACCTCCATGTTGCTATATCCTTCATGTGCTTATCCCCATTGCTTTCTCCCTCGTGTGCTTGTCCCCAGTCCCAATGTTGTTCTCTCTCCCATGCCCCATACCCACTATCCACTCCCCATTGTTTATCCCCAACCCACTTCCCCAGCCACCCCTGCATTGCTGTATCACCCAGGGTATTCTTTTTAAAGAAAAATTTAAATATTGTTTTTGATTGCTCAGGCAGCAAATTGTAACAAAGGTGTTTTTTTGTCTTTTTTATTGATCTATCTAAGTGGCATACTTTATCTTAGATTGACCACTGCAAAAAAAAGAAAACGATGCTCATGTAATTTTGTAGAGCCATGCATGTGATGACGCATGCCTGCACCTACAGAATCATGCAACTTCCAAGTGAATGCATTGCAGCATTGCTAAAACGCATTAGCAAAGCCTTGGCAAAGCCAATAGGTCCAGAAGGTGAGACCTATTGTTTTTGCTGAAGCATATTTTTTTCTTTGTTAATGAGCTGTGCTGATTCCCATCTTATTTTTGCCTGTGATGATTAGAGAAGGACGAGGGTGAAGAAGTTAGTGATCTTTAGTGACACAGACGTTCTTGCTGTCTATATTTGATCTGCGCAAAGCCTTATAGCTGTCCAGATTCCCACCTTTGTTGCAAAAACCATGACAATTCTTATCAATAGAACATAAATTCTGTCACTGCTCTTTCATATCTGGGTCCATTCTAAAGGCAGTGGTCTCAGTTAAAGCATTATGCACAGGTGCAAATCTACTTAAGCCAACCATGGCAGTGTTCACTCTCTTTGCGGTTCCAGGTCAGAGTACCATTCTAGGACAGATGCTTGCAGCTTGCTGGATGGTGGTAGTACTGGCCTCCTTGCCCTGTAGAACCTCTCAACTGCCTCTGGTACAGTAAATTATTAGGCCATTCATAATATTCTTTTCTCACTGATGCAGTTGGGTGATGAGGTTCTGGCACACTTCTACTCCATCTATTGAATAAGATGCAATTTGTCAAATATTCAAATATGAATCTTCCCATTTCCTGTGCCTTGTAACATCCTGCTGTGCAGGTTATTCCCCAAAACTCACTCCAGTTTGGAGGGAGGCAGAGACCAAAGAAACAATGTATTGTAGGACGCTACTAACCTGTGGGGCCGTCAAAAGTCCTCGCTCCGTCTGGGGGAGCTGGAGCAAGGATCACAGTGACTTCACTCACTGCTCCACTCTTAATCCATCAATTACTAACAATAGAAACCAGGCACGCCAATAGGTCCCCCCGGTGCGGTGCCCACACCTCACAGGTGTAGAATGGCATCAGCTATATCCCCAGGTCTTAAAATCTCCGGGGCTCCAGGCGAGTCCCTCCTGCTGCCGCCATCCTGCACAGTTCTGACCCAGCAGCCCTTCCTACACCAGAGGTCTCCCAGCACATAGGCCAATGTAGAACACAGCAGGCACTGGGGGAGAGTCAGGCATCGTCTCTTGGTGGTGCAAGGTGAATATGGGTGCTGAATAGCTCTGTCTCAGTCTTCCTATGCCCAATCCCCGGTACTAAGGCCTAGTCCTGCGAGGCAGCGCAGTTCTACCCAGTACTGCCACCTCTGGAAGAATCAGTCATTTTAGCTGCCCTCCAGCAGTTGACCCACTGCGGGCTGCAGCAAAAACCAGGAGGAGATGATCAGCGTCTCGGGGTACCCCTGCCCATATCACGGTGGGCCCTGGTCTCCTTCCGTCGACCTCACAGTGGTGTGCAGCAGCTACCACTCCCCACCGCGGCCCATGCTTGTTGGAGCAACTCCGCCAGAGGGCCTGTTGTGGCCAAACTTCTCGATGTGCTCCATAGGCACAGTCGCCTCACCAGATCTGCGCTCTTGTCGCACCATTCGCCTGCATTATCACAGGGGGCACCTGCCGATTTCTCAGTGTCCCCAAGCCGGAACGTGCAGGATTCTGTAGGATGCTGTGTGGGCTCATATCGAACCTTGCTACAACACGTCCTATTTGGCCACCATCTTGACCAAAACCCCAGCACAGATTGTTCTTAAGGTTTGTTCCCTTTCCACAGGCTGTATGCCTTAATTCCATTTCTTTGATTAGTAATTAGGTCATTATAAGAAACTGGTGACTACCCACTTCAAGGAATAATCACAACCCTTGTCAGAGTGAACACTTAAAGTCATTAAATTAACCTGAGCTCAACCTAGCCTAGCTAAGGCACAGATCATGCAAGCTTAACTTAGAGCAATGTGTAAAGTATGTATGCAGTACCAAATCAGTAATAAAGTAAAAATGCAAAACAATTAAAAATAGAAAAATAGAGTAAAATGTAATGAACAGAATACCACCAAAATCACAAACATTCAATAAATGGAATTTGAATTATGAATTTTTTTAAGTTTGAAGTAGAAATAGCACCAACAGGCAGAAAGGGCCAATGATAGTCAATGGTCGCAGTAGATCATACCTAAGTGCAATTTGAGGCTAACTGTGATGCAGTGCGGGTTGGATACACCAACCAGGTTTGTCAGGGTCAATGATTTTACCTTCTGACATTGTCTAATAAGTCCCATCCACCACAGGAGTACACTTCTAAAGACCCCAAGGATCTCAGTGGAGGCACATAGAGACTCACAGAGTGTCAGGCAGAGGACAAAAGCAGGGTCCTGTCCAAGTCCAGTTGCCATTGGTCACCTGTGCAGTTGCAGAAATTGCATCTTGTAGCTTGTTGTATCCATGTAGCTTGAACAGGAGGTCAGGTCAGCCAACTGACCCCTGAAGTACATTTATCTGTCCAAGAGGGAGGAGGTCCAGTCCTTCCGGGCTCCTCTCAGGTCACAGCCAGCAGGTTAAATCCTTTTCTGTTCTACCTAAGATCTAGCAGTGTTTTGAAGGGTAAACAGTCTAAATATCGATTTTTTTTATTTCAACAGACAATAATATCGAGTTCGAAATTTTGAAGGGACAGAATATCAAAATCAAGAATATCGACGACCAGAATATCGGCCTGAAGGTAAGAAATATTGTTTTTGTTAATATCGAAGTTAGTAATATCGATAGCAAAAATATTTATGTTACTAATATCGATATTAATATTAGTGTTATGTATTTTATTATGTATTTTATGTTTGTTTTTATAATTTGGTTACATTATTGTAGTAGTTTTAAAATATATGTATTACATTTTCAGAAGTTAGTAATAATTTATTTAAGTAAATTATGCATTTTCGTACGGTAGCGGGTTGCGGGTTTAAAGGGGAATAGGGTTGGAAGTAATTTAATTATAGGAAATTAATTAAATATTTTTGGGGAATTATTAAATATTTTTCAATAAATGTTGAGTTTTAGTTCTGTAGCGGGTTGTGGGTTTATAGGGGAATAGGGTGGGAAGTAATTTAATTTTAATTAAGTAAATATACATTTTTTATTTATTGGTATTGATAAATATTTCTATGTTAATCAATTATTAATTGGTAATACATTTTTATTAATTGGTAAATAATTTTTATTTGTTGGTATTGATAAATATTTTATGTTAATTAATTATTAATTGGTACTTAATTTGTATTAATTGGTAATTCATTTTTATTAATTGATGAATTGGTAAATATATTAAGTGTAATAATGTATTATTTAGTGTTGAGTATTGATAATCAAATTAATAATTAATTGGTAATAAATTATTAATAATATATTTTTTTAATCATTGTTCATTAATTATTAATTGGTAATTCAATTTGATTTTTTATCATTTTAGTATTTATCAATGATGTATCGTTAATTAATTATTTATTGCTAAATGTTGTTAAATAATCTTTGTTTTTTGGTATTGAATTTTTTATTTTTTTTATTTGAGTATTTGTTAATACATTTTTAATAATTATTATTTAATTGTATTTATTTTAAATGTTAATTATTATTCATTGGTATTTATTTTTAAATAATTATTTATTGGTATTGTTAATTAATTTGTTGTAATTTAATAATTAAATTGTTATTTTTTAACAAAAAATTATTGCTTTAATTATTATGTAAGTTATTTTGACCCCTATGCTATCCAACACTTTCCCTACTGTTGCACCCTCTGGAGTTGGAATAGTCATTTTAACCCCTACGCTTTCCAACACTTTCCCTACTGTTGCACCTTCTGGAGTTGTAATAGTAATTTTTACCACTACGCTATCCAACACTTTCCTCACTGTTGTAAATTGTAAATTGATACTTGTATAGCGCACTACTCACCCGCAAGGGTCTCAAGGCGCTTGTACGAATATCGCTGTGGAACCCATCCTGGCTTTCCCTGTGAGGCGTCCACTCCTGGGCACCCCCAAGGTGGAGGCCAGGCATCCTTAGCGTTGTGGGGGCCGTTATGGAGATTAAGCAAGCTATTGCCCAGAGTTGCAGAGTGGGACTCCATGATTGGAATAGGCACCGAGGCGAGAATGATCAGGTCCGTGGAATTTTTTTGAGCCCAAGACCCGCCGAGGCGGGGAATTGAACCCTGGTCCCGGGCTAGACCTCTGCATCAGGGTCTGCCGCTCTAACCATTGAGCCACACTTCTGTTGCACCCTCTGGAGGAGTAATTTTTACCCCTACGCTATCCAACACTTTCCCTACTGTTGCACCCTCTGGAGTTGGAATAGTAATTTGTACCCCCACGCTATCCAACACTTTCCCTACTGTTGCACCCTCTGGAGTTGGAATAGTCATTTTAACCCCTATGCTATCCAACACTTTCCCTACTGTTGCACCTTCTGGAGTTGTAATAGTAATTTTTACCCCTACACTGTCCAACACTTTCCTCACTGTTGCACCCTCTGGAGCTGGAGTAGTAATTTTTACCCCTATGCTATCCAACACTTTCCCTACTGTTGCACCCTCTGGAGTTGGAATAGTCATTTGTACCCCTACGCTATCCGACACTTTACCTACTGTTGCACCCTCTGGAGTTGGAATAGTAATTTTTACACCTTGGCTATCCAACACTTTCCCTACTATTGCACCCTCTGGAGTTGGAATAGTAATTTGTACCCCTGTGCTATCCAACAGTTTCCCTACTGTTCCACTCTCTGGAGTTGGAACAGTAATTTTTACCCCTACGCTATCCAATATTTACTGTTTTAGTTAATGTAGTGTCTTATGTATTTAATTTTTTTTTAAATTTGTTATATATAGTTTATATACTTTTATTTATATTATTGTTGTATGTGTATGTATGTATTTACAATTTATAAAATGTTTTTTAACAATGTTTAAGTTAGTAGAGTAATTAATTGTAAATATTATTAAGTATATATATATTATATTTTATATGTATATATTTAATTTTTTTACATGATATATTTTAGTCATAATTTTAAATATATTTCTAACTATGTTTCTTTTAATTATATGTATTATTTATTTAATTGTATATTATTTGTAAACATTAACAAAACGATATTTTTTACAACAATATTTTTTTACAACAATATTTTTTCCCCGCTATTTTTGTACTTACCTTAATGTAGATAGGGCTTTGATATTCTTGATGTCGATATTCTGCCTCTGATATTTTTGATGTCGATATTTTCGCCGTCGATATTCTGTCAGTTAATCGTTCTGAAGTGGGTGCCTGGGTATGCCACATTTATGTCTTGCTAATGGGTGAAGGTTACTCCTGGCTCCTCCCTAAGCAATTGGAAACGGTTTTCAGAGACAATCCTACCCTTTTTGTTCAGCTGTTACTGTTTGCCCTACTGCAAACAATCCCACAGTACACCTGTTCCCTAAAATCCAAGATGGGGAAACCCTCACACCCTTACGCAGAGCCTTATTGGCCACCCAGGGGTATTGCCAGGGGTCCCCTCCTCTGTGAATACTCAAAACTGGTAGTAGGGGTAGCTTCCCTCCTACTGGCCAGCTGTGCCCCACGTCTCAGCTTCTTTGAACGTTAATGATGTTCCTGGGCACAATCTAACTGGTCTTTCTACAAGGGGAAGAAAAAAACATCCTCACACCAAAGCCACTGGCTCTGCTCTGGGTGAAGTTTTCATACCTCATTAAAGTCAAGTATTGGCTGGGCAGATATACAGGAGAGCAAATGCAAATTCGGCTGCAAGAGCTTTAGCCAGGAAAATGAAACTTTTCTCCCATATATTATAAATCCAACTTTACCATTCAATTGGGCTTTAAAAAAAATATATAAATAGTATTTTGATGAACTCAGTCGCTAGTCCCAACCTTGAGATAGCAAAATGTAAATGTAATATAGTTTTCCATATTATTCCATGGGTCAGCCACAGCCTTCCGCAGTGAAAGCAACATTTGTTCGCCAGTCACTATAGGGACACATTAACCTTATATTTATGCATGTCCCACTTTTCAATACCATGCACCCTACCCTAAGGGCTGCAAAGCCTGCACAGGGGATGACATAAATATGTGAAAGGAAGTATTTTCTCCTGCCAACGGTGAGCGGTAGGACTCTAGGTTTAAACTGCAGTAGTCAATCTACAAGGGTAGGTCTGAAGCCTGTTTTCCTTGTCACACTACAGTACTGAGTGGCACAATATGTGCTGTAGTCCACAGGTGACAATAATCTTTTGCCATTAGTGTATTTCGGCACTATATACTATGGCCTTCTAGAAAAGTTAAATATATCAATTAGGAGTTAGCCCAATGTTACTATGCGTTAGGGTTCAGTGTACAAGTGCTGGGGTCTGATAGCAGAGTCCCATTACACAGAGTCTAAAAAATCTGTAGTATCAGCCCCCAAAAATGGGGGTGACCACCCAGAAAGAGGAACTTTCTCATAGGCTGCAAGTGGCTTAATGTTGCAATGCAAGTAGTACCACAAATACATTTCATCCCATTGGAGCTTTTGGAAAGATGAGAGAGTTTACCTGCCTTCCAGTTGCAGGGACCCATAAGGGATTAAACAGTAAAGTCAGCAGAGAGACATAGGGTGCAGTCAGTCAAAAATACATTTCAATTCAGGTGCACTTTAAACAGATTAATAATTTAGAATCAGGTGTATAACCAAGTAGACATGAGACAACTGGTGCAGGTTAACCCAGTCAACCGCACATCAGACACGTTTTTAATTTTAGTGAACTTTAAGCAGAATCTATGGTGTGATGGGACTAGTACGACAGCACAGCAATTACATGTTATCTCATTTACAAGACCAACCACCAAGCACTTACTTTTGGAGGATAACTACCTTTCAAGAAAGTAAACCAATCGATGTAGTATTCCTAAAAACACGTGTTATCAATATTTAAGTTTGTTGGAGCCAAATGTTTAAGGTGAGAAATCTATGAAGATTCCATCTGCTACAGCTTCAGTTCATGATCCTTGAAATTCTTTTCTAACTTTGTCTAGTACAAAAAAGCATAAACCAACTGCTTTTGTTCAAATGGGCATCTTTAAAATGCACTGCTATGGCATCCCAGCAGTGTTCTTTTTCAATTGCTCTCACAATCT
>NW_028244526.1:0-55585 GCF_964263255.1 Lissotriton vulgaris
GATCGGGCCTCATGTTGAATAACCACTTTTTAAACCCTCACAGTGACCAAAATTGCCATTTTTACAGAGTTTTGCTTACTCAAAATCTTCAATTTTGACCAATTTCAGGCACAGAAATGACTTTAAACACACTTATTTTAGTTGAAAAAGTAATAACTCACATCCAACCGTCATTTAAAGTCAAAAGATTAAATGTTAAAATTTCATCAATATTGACCATTTTTTCAACGTTCGACTGGTCCGGGGTCATCGTTTTTCATCAGAAAATGGATTTTTTGGACTCTTCCAAAAATGATTCAAAATGTCATTTGGATCGGGCCTCATGTTGAATAACCACTTTTTAAACCCTCACAGTGACCAAAATTGCCATTTTTACAGAGTTTTGCTTACTCATAAGCTTCAAATTTGACCAATTTCAGGCACAGAAATGACTTTAAACACACTTATTTTAGTTGAAAAAGTAATAATTCATATCCAACCGTCATTTAAAGTCAAAAGATTAAATGTTAAAATTTCATCAATATTGACCATTTTTTCAACGTTCGACTGGTCCGGGGTCATCGTTTTTCATCAGAAAATTGATTTTTTGGACTCTTCCAAAAATGATTCAAATTGTCATTTGGATCGGGCCTCATGTTGAATAACCACTTTTTAAACCCTCAAAGTGACCCAAAATTGCCATTTTTACAGAGTTTTGCTTACTCAAAAGCTTCAAATTTTGACCAATTTCAGGCACAGAAATGACTTTAAACACACTTATTTTAGTTGAAAAAGTAATAATTCATATCCAACCGTCATTTAAAGTCAAAAGATTAAATGTTAAAATTTCAGCAATATTGACCATTTTTTCAACGTTCGACTGGTCCGGGGTCATCGTTTTTCATCAGAAATTGATTTTTTGCACTCTACCAAAAATGATTCAGAATGTCATTTGGATCGGGCCTCATGTTGAATAACCACTTTTTAAACCCTCACAGTGACCAAAATTGCCATTTTTACTGAGTTTTGCTTACTCAAAATCTTCAATTTTGACCAATTTCAGGCACAGAAATGACTTTAAACACACTTATTTTAGTTGAAAAAGTAATAACTCACATCCAACCGTCATTTAAAGTCAAAAGATTAAATGTTAAAATTTCATCAATATTGACCAATTTTTTCAATGTTCGACTGGTCCGGGGTCATTGTTTTTCATCAGAAAATGGATTTTTTGGACTCTTCCAAAAATGATTCAAATTGTCATTTGGATCGGGCCTCATGTTGAATAACCACTTTTAAACCCTCAAAGTGACCAAAATTGCCATTTTTACAGAGTTTTGCTTACTCAAAAGCTTCAAATTTTGACCAATTTCAGACACAGAAATGACTTTAAACACACTTATTTTAGTTGAAAAAGTAATAACTCACATCCAACCGTCATTTAAAGTCAAAAGATTAAATGTTAAAATTTCATCAATATTGACCATTTTTTCAACGTTCTACTGGTCCGGGGTCATCGTTTTTCATCAGAAAATTGATTTTTTGCACTCTACCAAAAATGATTCAGAATGTCATTTGGATCGGGCCTCATGTTGAATAACCACTTTTTAACCCTCACAGTGACCAAAATTGCCATTTTTACAGAGTTTTGCTTACTCAAAATCTTCAATTTTGACCAATTTCAGGCACAGAAATGACTTTAAACACACTTATTTTAGTTGAAAAAGTAATAACTCACATCCAACCGTCATTTAAAGTCAAAAGATTAAATGTTAAAATTTCATCAATATTGACCATTTTTTCAATGTTCGACTGGTCCGGGGTCATCGTTTTTCATCAGAAAATTGATTTTTTGGACTCTTCCAAAAATGATTCAAATTGTCATTTGGATCGGGCCTCATGTTGAATAACCACTTTTTAAACCCTCAAAGTGACCAAAATTGCCATTTTTACAGAGTTTTGCTTACTCAAAAGCTTCAAATTTTGACCAATTTCAGGCACAGAAATGACTTTAAACACACTTATTTTAGTTGAAAAAGTAATAACTCACATCCAACCGTCATTTAAAGTCGAAAGATTAAATGTTAAAATTTCATCAATATTGACCATTTTTTCAACGTTCGACTGGTCCGGGGTCATCGTTTTTCATCAGAAAATTGATTTTTTGCACTCTACCAAAAATGATTCAGAATGTCATTTGGATCGGGCCTCATGTTGAATAACCACTTTTTAAACCCTCACAGTGACCAAAATTGCCATTTTTACAGAGTTTTGCTTACTCAAAATCTTCAATTTTGACCAATTTCAGGCACAGAAATGACTTTAAACACACTTATTTTAGTTGAAAAAGTAATAACTCACATCCAACCGTCATTTAAAGTCAAAAGATTAAATGTTAAAATTTCATCAATATTGACCATTTTTTCAATGTTCGACTGGTCCGGGGTCATCGTTTTTCATCAGAAAATGGATTTTTTGGACTCTTCCAAAAATGATTCAAATTGTCATTTGGATCGGGCCTCATGTTGAATAACCACTTTTTAAACCCTCAAAGTGACCAAAATTGCCATTTTTACAGAGTTTTGCTTACTCAAAAGCTTCAAATTTTGACCAATTTCAGGCACAGAAATGACTTTAAACACACTTATTTTAGTTGAAAAAGTAATAACTCACATCCAACCGTCATTTAAAGTCAAAAGATTAAATGTTAAAATGTCATCAATATTGACCATTTTTTCAACGTTCGACTGGTCCGGGGTCATCGTTTTTCATCAGAAAATTGATCTTTTGCACTCTACCAAAAAATGATTCAAAATGTCATTTGGATCGGGCCTCATGTTGAATAACCACTTTTTAAACCCTCACAGTGACCAAAATTGCCATTTTTACAGAGTTTTGCTTACTCAAAAGCTTCAAATTTTGACCAATTTCAGGCACAGAAATGACTTTAAACACACTTATTTTAGTTGAAAAAGTAATAACTCACATCCAACCGTCATTTAAAGTCAAAAGATTAAATGTTAAAATTTCATCAATATTGACCATTTTTTCAACGTTCGACTGGTCCGGGGTCATCGTTTTTCATCAGAAAATTGATTTTTTGCACTCTACCAAAAATGATTCAGAATGTCATTTGGATCGGGCCTCATGTTGAATAACCACTTTTTAAACCCTCACAGTGACCAAAATTGCCATTTTTACAGAGTTTTGCTTACTCAAAATCTTCAATTTTGACCAATTTCAGGCACAGAAATGACTTTAAACACACTTATTTTAATTGAAAAAGTAATAACTCACATCCAACCGTCATTTAAAGTCAAAAGATTAAATGTTAAAATTTCATCAATATTGACCATTTTTTCAATGTTCGACTGGTCCGGGGTCATCGTTTTTCATCAGAAAATTGATTTTTTGGACTCTTCCAAAAATGATTCAAATTGTCATTTGGATCGGGCCTCATGTTGAATAACCACTTTTTAAACCCTCAAAGTGACCAAAATTGCCATTTTTACAGAGTTTTGCTTACTCAAAAGCTTCAAATTTTGACCAATTTCAGGCACAGAAATGACTTTAAACACACTTATTTTAGTTGAAAAAGTAATAATTCATATCCAACCGTCATTTAAAGTCAAAAGATTAAATGTTAAAATTTCAGCAATATTGACCATTTTTTCAACGTTCGACTGGTCCGGGGTCATCGTTTTTTCATCAGAAAATTGATTTTTTGCACTCTACCAAAAATGATTCAGAATGTCATTTGGATCGGGCCTCATGTTGAATAACCACTTTTTAAACCCTCACAGTGACCAAAATTGCAATTTTTACAGAGTTTTGCTTACTCAAAATCTTCAATTTTGACCAATTTCAGGCACAGAAATGACTTTAAACACACTTATTTTAGTTGAAAAAGTAATAACTCACATCCAACCGTCATTTAAAGTCAAAAGATTAAATGTTAAAATTTCATCAATATTGACCAATTTTTTCAATGTTCGACTGGTCCGGGGTCATCGTTTTTCATCAGAAAATGGATTTTTTGGACTCTTCCAAAAATGATTCAAATTGTCATTTGGATCGGGCCTCATGTTGAATAACCACTTTTTAAACCCTCAAAGTGACCAAAATTGCCATTTTTACAGAGTTTTTGCTTACTCAAAAGCTTCAAATTTTGACCAATTTCAGACACAGAAATGACTTTAAACACACTTATTTTAGTTGAAAAAGTAATAACTCACATCCAACCGTCATTTAAAGTCAAAAGATTAAATGTTAAAATTTCATCAATATTGACCATTTTTTCAACGTTCTACTGGTCCGGGGTCATCGTTTTTCATCAGAAAATTGATTTTTTGCACTCTACCAAAAATGATTCAGAATGTCATTTGGATCGGGCCTCATGTTGAATAACCACTTTTTAAACCCTCACAGTGACCAAAATTGCCATTTTTACAGAGTTTTGCTTACTCAAAATCTTCAATTTTTGACCAATTTCAGGCACAGAAATGACTTTAAACACACTTATTTTAGTTGAAAAAGTAATAACTCACATCCAACCGTCATTTAAAGTCAAAAGATTAAATGTTAAAATTTCATCAATATTGACCATTTTTTCAATGTTCGACTGGTCCGGGGTCATCGTTTTTCATCAGAAAATTGATTTTTTGGACTCTTCCAAAAATGATTCAAATTGTCATTTGGATCGGGCCTCATGTTGAATAACCACTTTTTAAACCCTCAAAGTGACCAAAATTGCCATTTTTACAGAGTTTTGCTTACTCAAAAGCTTCAAATTTTGACCAATTTCAGGCACAGAAATGACTTTAAACACACTTATTTTAGTTGAAAAAGTAATAACTCACATCCAACCGTCATTTAAAGTCAAAAGATTAAATGTTAAAATTTCATCAATATTGACCTTTTTTTCAACGTTCGACTGGTCCGGGGTCATCGTTTTTCATCAGAAAATGGATTTTTTGGACTCTTCCAAAAATGATTCAAAATGTCATTTGGATCGGGCCTCATGTTCAATAACCACTTTTTAAACCCTCACAGTGACCAAAATTGCCATTTTTACAGAGTTTTGCTTACTCAAAAGCTTCAAATTTTGACCAATTTCAGGCACAGAAATGACTTTAAACACACTTATTTTAGTTGAAAAAGTAATAACTCACATCCAACCATCATTTAAAGTCAAAAGATTAAATGTTAAAATTTCATCAATATTGACCATTTTTTCAACGTTCGACTGGTCCGGGGTCATCGTTTTTCATCAGAAAATTGATTTTTTGCACTCTACCAAAAATGATTCAGAATGTCATTTGGATCGGGCCTCATGTTAAATAACCACTTTTAAACCCTCACAGTGACCAAAATTTGCCATTTTTACAGAGTTTTGCTTACTCAAAAGCTTCAAATTTTGACCAATTTCAGGCACAGAAATGACTTTAAACACACTTATTTTTGTTGAAAAAGTAATAACTCACATCCAACTGTCATTTAAAGTCAAAAGATTAAATGTTAAAATTTCAGCAATATTGACCATTTTTTCAACGTTCGACTGGTCCGGGGTCATCGTTTTTCATCAGAAAATTGATTTTTTGCACCTCTACCAAAAATGATTCAAAATGTCATTTGGATCGGGCCTCATGTTGAATAACCACTTTTTAAACCCTCACAGTGACCAAAATTGCCATTTTTACAGAGTTTTGCTTACTCAAAAGCTTCAAATTTTGACCAATTTCAGGCACAGAAATGACTTTAAACACACTTATTTTAGTTGAAAAACTAATAACTCACATCCAACCGTCATTTAAAGTCGAAAGATTAAATGTTAAAATTTCATCAATATTGACCATTTTTTCAACGTTCGACTGGTCCGGGGTCATCGTTTTTCATCAGAAAATTGATTTTTTGCACTCTACCAAAAATGATTCAGAATGTCATTTGGATCGGGCCTCATGTTGAATAACCACTTTTTAAACCCTCACAGTGACCAAAATTGCCATTTTTACAGAGTTTTGATTACTCAAAATCTTCAATTTTGACCAATTTCAGGCACAGAAATGACTTTAAACACACTTATTTTAGTTGAAAAAGTAATAACTCACATCCAACCGTCATTTAAAGTCAAAAGATTAAATGTTAAAATTTCATCAATATTGACCATTTTTTCAATGTTCGACTGGTCCGGGGTCATCGTTTTTCATCAGAAAATGGATTTTTTGGACTCTTCCAAAAATGATTCAAATTGTCATTTGGATCGGGCCTCATGTTGAATAACCACTTTTTAAACCCTCAAAGTGACCAAAATTGCCATTTTTACAGAGTTTTGCTTACTCAAAAGCTTCAAATTTTGACCAATTTCAGGCACAGAAATGACTTTAAACACACTTATTTTAGTTGAAAAAGTAATAACTCACATCCAACCGTCATTTAAAGTCAAAAGATTAAATGTTAAAATTTCATCAATATTGACCATTTTTTCAACGTTCGACTGGTCCGGGGTCATCGTTTTTCATCAGAAAATTGATTTTTTGCACTCTACCAAAAATGATTCAAAATGTCATTTGGATCGGGCCTCATGTTGAATAACCACTTTTTAAACCCTCACAGTGACCAAAATTGCCATTTTTACAGAGTTTTGCTTACTCAAAAGCTTCAAATTTTGACCAATTTCAGGCACAGAAATGACTTAAAACACACTTATTTTAGTTGAAAAAGTAATAACTCACATCCAACCGTCATTTAAAGTCAAAAGATTAAATGTTAAAATTTCATCAATATTGACCATTTTTTCAACGTTCGACTGGTCCGGGGTCATCGTTTTTCATCAGAAAATTGATTTTTTGCACTCTACCAAAAATGATTCAGAATGTCATTTGGATCGGGCCTCATGTTGAATAACCACTTTTTAAACCCTCACAGTGACCAAAATTGCCATTTGTACAGAGTTTTGCTTACTCAAAATCTTCAATTTTGACCAATTTCAGGCACAGAAATGACTTTAAACACACTTATTTTAGTTGAAAAAGTAATAACTCACATCCAACCGTCATTTAAAGTCAAAAGATTAAATGTTAAAATTTCATCAATATTGACCATTTTTTCAATGTTCGACTGGTCCGGGGTCATCGTTTTTCATCAGAAAATTGATTTTTTGGACTCTTCCAAAAATGATTCAAATTGTCATTTGGATCGGGCCTCATGTTGAATAACCACTTTTTAAACCCTCAAAGTGACCAAAATTGCCATTTTTACAGAGTTTTGCTTACTCAAAAGCTTCAAATTTTGACCAATTTCAGGCACAGAAATGACTTTAAACACACTTATTTTAGTTGAAAAAGTAATAACTCACATCCAACCGTCATTTAAAGTCAAAAGATTAAATGTTAAAATTTCATCAATATTGACAATTTTTTCAACGTTTGACTGGTCCGGGGTCATCGTTTTTCATCAGAAAATTGATTTTTTGCACTCTACCAAAAATGATTCAGAATGTCATTTGGATCGGGCCTCATGTTGAATAACCACTTTTTAAACCCTCACAGTGACCAAAATTGCCATTTTTACAGAGTTTTGCTTACTCAAAATCTTCAATTTTGACCAATTTCAGGCAAAGAAATGACTTTAAACACACTTATTTTTAGTTGAAAAAGTAATAACTCACATCCAACCGTCATTTAAAGTCAAAAGATTAAATGTTAAAATTTCATCAATATTGACCATTTTTTCAATGTTCGACTGGTCCGGGGTCATCGTTTTTCATCAGAAAAGTGATTTTTTGGACTCTTCCAAAAATGATTCAAAATGTCATTTGGATCGGGCCTCATGTTGAATAACCACTTTTTAAACCCTCACAGTGACCAAAATTGCCATTTTTACAGAGTTTTGCTTACTCAAAATCTTCAATTTTGACCAATTTCAGGCACAGAAATGACTTTAAACACACTTATTTTAGTTGAAAAAGTAATAACTCACATCCAACCGTCATTTAAAGTCAAAAGATTAAATGTTAAAATTTTCATCAATATTGACCATTTTTCAACGTTCGACTGGTCCGGGGTCATCGTTTTTCATCAGAAAATGGATTTTTTGGACTCTTCCAAAAATGATTCAAAATGTCATTTGGATCGGGCCTCATGTTGAATAACCACTTTTTAAACCCTCACAGTGACCAAAATTGCCATTTTTACAGAGTTTTGCTTACTCATAAGCTTCAAATTTGACCAATTTCAGGCACAGAAATGACTTTAAACACACTTATTTTAGTTGAAAAAGTAATAACTCACATCCAACCGTCATTTAAAGTCAAAAGATTAAATGTTAAAATTTCATCAATATTGACCATTTTTTCAACGTTCTACTGGTCCGAGGTCATCGTTTTTCATCAGAAAATTGATTTTTTGCACTCTACCAAAAATGATTCAGAATGTCATTTGGATCGGGCCTCATGTTGAATAACCACTTTTTAAACCCTCACAGTGACCAAAATTGCCATTTTTACAGAGTTTTGCTTACTCAAAATCTTCAATTTTGACCAATTTCAGGCACAGAAATGACTTTAAACACACTTATTTTAGTTGAAAAAGTAATAACTCACATCCAACCGTCATTTAAAGTCAAAAGATTAAATGTTAAAATTTCATCAATATTGACCATTTTTTCAATGTTCGACTGGTCCGGGGTCATCGTTTTTCATCAGAAAATTGATTTTTTGGACTCTTCCAAAAATGATTCAAATTGTCATTTGGATCGGGCCTCATGTTGAATAACCACTTTTTAAACCCTCAAAGTGACCAAAATTGCCATTTTTACAGAGTTTTGCTTACTCAAAAGCTTCAAATTTTGACCAATTTCAGGCACAGAAATGACTTTAAACACACTTATTTTAGTTGAAAAAGTAATAACTCACATCCAACCGTCATTTAAAGTCAAAAGATTAAATGTTAAAATTTCATCAATATTGACCATTTTTTCAACGTTCGACTGGTCCGGGGTCATCGTTTTTCATCAGAAAATGGATTTTTTGGACTCTTCCAAAAATGATTCAAAATGTCATTTGGATCGGGCCTCATGTTCAATAACCACTTTTTAAACCCTCACAGTGACCAAAATTGCCATTTTTACAGAGTTTTGCTTACTCAAAAGCTTCAAATTTTGACCAATTTCAGGCACAGAAATGACTTTAAACACACTTATTTTAGTTGAAAAAGTAATAACTCACATCCAACCGTCATTTAAAGTCAAAAGATTAAATGTTAAAATTTCATCAATATTGACCATTTTTTCAACGTTCGACTGGTCCGGGGTCATCGTTTTTCATCAGAAAATTGATTTTTTGCACTCTACCAAAAATGATTCAGAATGTCATTTGGATCGGGCCTCATGTTAAATAACCACTTTTTAAACCCTCACAGTGACCAAAATTGCCATTTTTACAGAGTTTTGCTTACTCAAAAGCTTCAAATTTTGACCAATTTCAGGCACAGAAATGACTTTAAACACACTTATTTTAGTTGAAAAAGTAATAACTCACATCCAACTGTCATTTAAAGTCAAAAGATTAAATGTTAAAATTTCAGCAATATTGACCATTTTTTCAACGTTCGACTGGTCCGGGGTCATCGTTTTTCATCAGAAAATTGATTTTTTGCACTCTACCAAAAATGATTCAAAATGTCATTTGGATCGGGCCTCATGTTGAATAACCACTTTTTAAACCCTCACAGTGACCAAAATTGCCATTTTTACAGAGTTTTGCTTACTCAAAATCTTCAATTTTGACCAATTTCAGGCACAGAAATGACTTTAAACACACTTATTTTAGTTGAAAAAGTAATAACTCACATCCAACCGTCATTTAAAGTCAAAAGATTAAATGTTAAAATTTCATCAATATTGACCATTTTTTCAACGTTCGACTGGTCCGGGGTCATCGTTTTTCATCAGAAAATGGATTTTTTGGACTCTTCCAAAAATGATTCAAAATGTCATTTGGATCGGGCCTCATGTTGAATAACCACTTTTTAAACCCTCACAGTGACCAAAATTGCCATTTTTACAGAGTTTTGCTTACTCATAAGCTTCAAATTTGACCAATTTCAGGCACAGAAATGACTTTAAACACACTTATTTTAGTTGAAAAAGTAATAATTCATATCCAACCGTCATTTAAAGTCAAAAGATTAAATGTTAAAATTTCATCAATATTGACCATTTTTTCAACGTTCGACTGGTCCGGGGTCATCGTTTTTCATCAGAAAATTGATTTTTTGGACTCTTCCAAAAATGATTCAAATTGTCATTTGGATCGGGCCTCATGTTGAATAACCACTTTTTAAACCCTCAAAGTGACCAAAATTGCCATTTTTACAGAGTTTTGCTTACTCAAAAGCTTCAAATTTTGACCAATTTCAGGCACAGAAATGACTTTAAACACACTTATTTTAGTTGAAAAAGTAATAATTCATATCCAACCGTCATTTAAAGTCAAAAGATTAAATGTTAAAATTTCAGCAATATTGACCATTTTTTCAACGTTCGACTGGTCCGGGGTCATCGTTTTTCATCAGAAAATTGATTTTTTGCACTCTACCAAAAATGATTCAGAATGTCATTTGGATCGGGCCTCATGTTGAATAACCACTTTTTAAACCCTCACAGTGACCAAAATTGCCATTTTTACTGAGTTTTGCTTACTCAAAATCTTCAATTTTGACCAATTTCAGGCACAGAAATGACTTTAAACACACTTATTTTAGTTGAAAAAGTAATAACTCACATCCAACCGTCATTTAAAGTCAAAAGATTAAATGTTAAAATTTCATCAATATTGACCAATTTTTTCAATGTTCGACTGGTCCGGGGTCATTGTTTTTCATCAGAAAATGGATTTTTTGGACTCTTCCAAAAATGATTCAAATTGTCATTTGGATCGGGCCTCATGTTGAATAACCACTTTTTAAACCCTCAAAGTGACCAAAATTGCCATTTTTACAGAGTTTTGCTTACTCAAAAGCTTCAAATTTTGACCAATTTCAGACACAGAAATGACTTTAAACACACTTATTTTAGTTGAAAAAGTAATAACTCACATCCAACCGTCATTTAAAGTCAAAAGATTAAATGTTAAAATTTCATCAATATTGACCATTTTTTCAACGTTCTACTGGTCCGGGGTCATCGTTTTTCATCAGAAAATTGATTTTTTGCACTCTACCAAAAATGATTCAGAATGTCATTTGGATCGGGCCTCATGTTGAATAACCACTTTTTAAACCCTCACAGTGACCAAAATTGCCATTTTTACAGAGTTTTGCTTACTCAAAATCTTCAATTTTGACCAATTTCAGGCACAGAAATGACTTTAAACACACTTATTTTAGTTGAAAAAGTAATAACTCACATCCAACCGTCATTTAAAGTCAAAAGATTAAATGTTAAAATTTCATCAATATTGACCATTTTTTCAATGTTCGACTGGTCCGGGGTCATCGTTTTTCATCAGAAAATTGATTTTTTGGACTCTTCCAAAAATGATTCAAATTGTCATTTGGATCGGGCCTCATGTTGAATAACCACTTTTTAAACCCTCAAAGTGACCAAAATTGCCATTTTTACAGAGTTTTGCTTACTCAAAAGCTTCAAATTTTGACCAATTTCAGGCACAGAAATGACTTTAAACACACTTATTTTAGTTGAAAAAGTAATAACTCACATCCAACCGTCATTTAAAGTCGAAAGATTAAATGTTAAAATTTCATCAATATTGACCATTTTTTCAACGTTCGACTTGTCCGGGGTCATCGTTTTTCATCAGAAAATTGATTTTTTGCACTCTACCAAAAATGATTCAGAATGTCATTTGGATCGGGCCTCATGTTGAATAACCACTTTTTAAACCCTCACAGTGACCAAAATTGCCATTTTTACAGAGTTTTGCTTACTCAAAATCTTCAATTTTGACCAATTTCAGGCACAGAAATGACTTTAAACACACTTATTTTAGTTGAAAAAGTAATAACTCACATCCAACCGTCATTTAAAGTCAAAAGATTAAATGTTAAAATTTCATCAATATTGACCATTTTTTCAATGTTCGACTGGTCCGGGGTCATCGTTTTTCATCAGAAAATGGATTTTTTGGACTCTTCCAAAAATGATTCAAATTGTCATTTGGATCGGGCCTCATGTTGAATAACCACTTTTTAAACCCTCAAAGTGACCAAAATTGCCATTTTTACAGAGTTTTGCTTACTCAAAAGCTTCAAATTTTGACCAATTTCAGGCACAGAAATGACTTTAAACACACTTATTTTAGTTGAAAAAGTAATAACTCACATCCAACCGTCATTTAAAGTCAAAAGATTAAATGTTAAAATTTCATCAATATTGACCATTTTTTCAACGTTCGACTGGTCCGGGGTCATCGTTTTTCATCAGAAAATTGATCTTTTGCACTCTACCAAAAATGATTCAAAATGTCATTTGGATCGGGCCTCATGTTGAATAACCACTTTTTAAACCCTCACAGTGACCAAAATTGCCATTTTTACAGAGTTTTGCTTACTCAAAAGCTTCAAATTTTGACCAATTTCAGGCACAGAAATGACTTTAAACACACTTATTTTAGTTGAAAAAGTAATAACTCACATCCAACCGTCATTTAAAGTCAAAAGATTAAATGTTAAAATTTCATCAATATTGACCATTTTTTCAACGTTCGACTGGTCCGGGGTCATCGTTTTTCATCAGAAAATTGATTTTTTGCACTCTACCAAAAATGATTCAGAATGTCATTTGGATCGGGCCTCATGTTGAATAACCACTTTTTAAACCCTCACAGTGACCAAAATTGCCATTTTTACAGAGTTTTGCTTACTCAAAATCTTCAATTTTGACCAATTTCAGGCACAGAAATGACTTTAAACACACTTATTTTAATTGAAAAAGTAATAACTCACATCCAACCGTCATTTAAAGTCAAAAGATTAAATGTTAAAATTTCATCAATATTGACCATTTTTTCAATGTTCGACTGGTCCGGGGTCATCGTTTTTCATCAGAAAATTGATTTTTTGGACTCTTCCAAAAATGATTCAAATTGTCATTTGGATCGGGCCTCATGTTGAATAACCACTTTTTAAACCCTCAAAGTGACCAAAATTGCCATTTTTACAGAGTTTTGCTTACTCAAAAGCTTCAAATTTTGACCAATTTCAGGCACAGAAATGACTTTAAACACACTTATTTTAGTTGAAAAAGTAATAATTCATATCCAACCGTCATTTAAAGTCAAAAGATTAAATGTTAAAATTTCAGCAATATTGACCATTTTTTCAACGTTCGACTGGTCCGGGGTCATCGTTTTTCATCAGAAAATTGATTTTTTGCACTCTACCAAAAATGATTCAGAATGTCATTTGGATCGGGCCTCATGTTGAATAACCACTTTTTAAACCCTCACAGTGACCAAAATTGCAATTTTTACAGAGTTTTGCTTACTCAAAATCTTCAATTTTGACCAATTTCAGGCACAGAAATGACTTTAAACACACTTATTTTAGTTGAAAAAGTAATAACTCACATCCAACCGTCATTTAAAGTCAAAAGATTAAATGTTAAAATTTCATCAATATTGACCAATTTTTTCAATGTTCGACTGGTCCGGGGTCATCGTTTTTCATCAGAAAATGGATTTTTTGGACTCTTCCAAAAATGATTCAAATTGTCATTTGGATCGGGCCTCATGTTGAATAACCACTTTTTAAACCCTCAAAGTGACCAAAATTGCCATTTTTACAGAGTTTTGCTTACTCAAAAGCTTCAAATTTTGACCAATTTCAGACACAGAAATGACTTTAAACACACTTATTTTAGTTGAAAAAGTAATAACTCACATCCAACCGTCATTTAAAGTCAAAAGATTAAATGTTAAAATTTCATCAATATTGACCATTTTTTCAACGTTCTACTGGTCCGGGGTCATCGTTTTTCATCAGAAAATTGATTTTTTGCACTCTACCAAAAATGATTCAGAATGTCATTTGGATCGGGCCTCATGTTGAATAACCACTTTTTAAACCCTCACAGTGACCAAAATTGCCATTTTTACAGAGTTTTGCTTACTCAAAATCTTCAATTTTGACCAATTTCAGGCACAGAAATGACTTTAAACACACTTATTTTAGTTGAAAAAGTAATAACTCACATCCAACCGTCATTTAAAGTCAAAAGATTAAATGTTAAAATTTCATCAATATTGACCATTTTTTCAATGTTCGACTGGTCCGGGGGTCATCGTTTTTCATCAGAAAATTGATTTTTTGGACTCTTCCAAAAATGATTCAAATTGTCATTTGGATCGGGCCTCATGTTGAATAACCACTTTTTAAACCCTCAAAGTGACCAAAATTGCCATTTTTACAGAGTTTTGCTTACTCAAAAGCTTCAAATTTTGACCAATTTCAGGCACAGAAATGACTTTAAACACACTTATTTTAGTTGAAAAAGTAATAACTCACATCCAACCGTCATTTAAAGTCAAAAGATTAAATGTTAAAATTTCATCAATATTGACCATTTTTTCAACGTTCGACTGGTCCGGGGTCATCGTTTTTCATCAGAAAATGGATTTTTTGGACTCTTCCAAAAATGATTCAAAATGTCATTTGGATCGGGCCTCATGTTCAATAACCACTTTTTAAACCCTCACAGTGACCAAAATTGCCATTTTTACAGAGTTTTGCTTACTCAAAAGCTTCAAATTTTGACCAATTTCAGGCACAGAAATGACTTTAAACACACTTATTTTAGTTGAAAAAGTAATAACTCACATCCAACCATCATTTAAAGTCAAAAGATTAAATGTTAAAATTTCATCAATATTGACCATTTTTTCAACGTTCGACTGGTCCGGGGTCATCGTTTTTCATCAGAAAATTGATTTTTTGCACTCTACCAAAAATGATTCAGAATGTCATTTGGATCGGGCCTCATGTTAAATAACCACTTTTTAAACCCTCACAGTGACCAAAATTGCCATTTTTACAGAGTTTTGCTTACTCAAAAGCTTCAAATTTTGACCAATTTCAGGCACAGAAATGACTTTAAACACACTTATTTTTGTTGAAAAAGTAATAACTCACATCAACTGCCTGTCATTTAAAGTCAAAAGATTAAATGTTAAAATTTCAGCAATATTGACCATTTTTTCAACGTTCGACTGGTCCGGGGTCATCGTTTTTCATCAGAAAATTGATTTTTTGCACTCTACCAAAAATGATTCAAAATGTCATTTGGATCGGGCCTCATGTTGAATAACCACTTTTTAAACCCTCACAGTGACCAAAATTGCCATTTTTACAGAGTTTTGCTTACTCAAAAGCTTCAAATTTTGACCAATTTCAGGCACAGAAATGACTTTAAACACACTTATTTTAGTTGAAAAACTAATAACTCACATCCAACCGTCATTTAAAGTCGAAAGATTAAATGTTTAAAATTTCATCAATATTGACCATTTTTTCAACGTTCGACTGGTCCGGGGTCATCGTTTTTCATCAGAAAATTGATTTTTTGCACTCTACCAAAAATGATTCAGAATGTCATTTGGATCGGGCCTCATGTTGAATAACCACTTTTTAAACCCTCACAGTGACCAAAATTGCCATTTTTACAGAGTTTTGATTACTCAAAATCTTCAATTTTGACCAATTTCAGGCACAGAAATGACTTTAAACACACTTATTTTAGTTGAAAAAGTAATAACTCACATCCAACCGTCATTTAAAGTCAAAAGATTAAATGTTAAAATTTCATCAATATTGACCATTTTTTCAATGTTCGACTGGTCCGGGGTCATCGTTTTTCATCAGAAAATGGATTTTTTGGACTCTTCCAAAAATGATTCAAATTGTCATTTGGATCGGGCCTCATGTTGAATAACCACTTTTTAAACCCTCAAAGTGACCAAAATTGCCATTTTTACAGAGTTTTGCTTACTCAAAAGCTTCAAATTTTGACCAATTTCAGGCACAGAAATGACTTTAAACACACTTATTTTAGTTGAAAAAGTAATAACTCACATCCAACCGTCATTTAAAGTCAAAAGATTAAATGTTAAAATTTCATCAATATTGACCATTTTTTCAACGTTCGACTGGTCCGGGGTCATCGTTTTTCATCAGAAAATTGATTTTTTGCACTCTACCAAAAATGATTCAAAATGTCATTTGGATCGGGCCTCATGTTGAATAACCACTTTTTAAACCCTCACAGTGACCAAAATTGCCATTTTTACAGAGTTTTGCTTACTCAAAAGCTTCAAATTTTGACCAATTTCAGGCACAGAAATGACTTAAAACACACTTATTTTAGTTGAAAAAGTAATAACTCACATCCAACCGTCATTTAAAGTCAAAAGATTAAATGTTAAAATTTCATCAATATTGACCATTTTTTCAACGTTCGACTGGTCCGGGGTCATCGTTTTTCATCAGAAAATTGATTTTTTTGCACTCTACCAAAAATGATTCAGAATGTCATTTGGATCGGGCCTCATGTTGAATAACCACTTTTTAAACCCTCACAGTGACCAAAATTGCCATTTGTACAGAGTTTTGCTTACTCAAAATCTTCAATTTTGACCAATTTCAGGCACAGAAATGACTTTAAACACACTTATTTTAGTTGAAAAAGTAATAACTCACATCCAACCGTCATTTAAAGTCAAAAGATTAAATGTTAAAATTTCATCAATATTGACCATTTTTTCAATGTTCGACTGGTCCGGGGTCATCGTTTTTCATCAGAAAATTGATTTTTTGGACTCTTCCAAAAATGATTCAAATTGTCATTTGGATCGGGCCTCATGTTGAATAACCACTTTTTAAACCCTCAAAGTGACCAAAATTGCCATTTTTACAGAGTTTTGCTTACTCAAAAGCTTCAAATTTTGACCAATTTCAGGCACAGAAATGACTTTAAACACACTTATTTTAGTTGAAAAAGTAATAACTCACATCCAACCGTCATTTAAAGTCAAAAGATTAAATGTTAAAATTTCATCAATATTGACAATTTTTTCAACGTTTGACTGGTCCGGGGTCATCGTTTTTCATCAGAAAATTGATTTTTTGCACTCTACCAAAAATGATTCAGAATGTCATTTGGATCGGGCCTCATGTTGAATAACCACTTTTTAAACCCTCACAGTGACCAAAATTGCCATTTTTACAGAGTTTTGCTTACTCAAAATCTTCAATTTTGACCAATTTCAGGCAAAGAAATGACTTTAAACACACTTATTTTAGTTGAAAAAGTAATAACTCACATCCAACCGTCATTTAAAGTCAAAAGATTAAATGTTAAAATTTCATCAATATTGACCATTTTTTCAATGTTCGACTGGTCCGGGGTCATCGTTTTTCATCAGAAAAGTGATTTTTTGGACTCTTCCAAAAATGATTCAAAATGTCATTTGGATCGGGCCTCATGTTGAATAACCACTTTTTAAACCCTCACAGTGACCAAAATTGCCATTTTTACAGAGTTTTGCTTACTCAAAATCTTCAATTTTGACCAATTTCAGGCACAGAAATGACTTTAAACACACTTATTTTAGTTGAAAAAGTAATAACTCACATCCAACCGTCATTTAAAGTCAAAAGATTAAATGTTAAAATTTCATCAATATTGACCATTTTTTCAACGTTCGACTGGTCCGGGGTCATCGTTTTTCATCAGAAAATGGATTTTTTGGACTCTTCCAAAAATGATTCAAAATGTCATTTGGATCGGGCCTCATGTTGAATAACCACTTTTTAAACCCTCACAGTGACCAAAATTGCCATTTTTACAGAGTTTTGCTTACTCATAAGCTTCAAATTTGACCAATTTCAGGCACAGAAATGACTTTAAACACACTTATTTTAGTTGAAAAAGTAATAACTCACATCCAACCGTCATTTAAAGTCAAAAGATTAAATGTTAAAATTTCATCAATATTGACCATTTTTTCAACGTTCTACTGGTCCGAGGTCATCGTTTTTCATCAGAAAATTGATTTTTTGCACTCTACCAAAAATGATTCAGAATGTCATTTGGATCGGGCCTCATGTTGAATAACCACTTTTTAAACCCTCACAGTGACCAAAATTGCCATTTTTACAGAGTTTTGCTTACTCAAAATCTTCAATTTTGACCAATTTCAGGCACAGAAATGACTTTAAACACACTTATTTTAGTTGAAAAAGTAATAACTCACATCCAACCGTCATTTAAAGTCAAAAGATTAAATGTTAAAATTTCATCAATATTGACCATTTTTTCAATGTTCGACTGGTCCGGGGTCATCGTTTTTCATCAGAAAATTGATTTTTTGGACTCTTCCAAAAATGATTCAAATTGTCATTTGGATCGGGCCTCATGTTGAATAACCACTTTTTAAACCCTCAAAGTGACCAAAATTGCCATTTTTACAGAGTTTTGCTTACTCAAAAGCTTCAAATTTTGACCAATTTCAGGCACAGAAATGACTTTAAACACACTTATTTTAGTTGAAAAAGTAATAACTCACATCCAACCGTCATTTAAAGTCAAAAGATTAAATGTTAAAATTTCATCAATATTGACCATTTTTTCAACGTTCGACTGGTCCGGGGTCATCGTTTTTCATCAGAAAATGGATTTTTTGGACTCTTCCAAAAATGATTCAAAATGTCATTTGGATCGGGCCTCATGTTCAATAACCACTTTTTAAACCCTCACAGTGACCAAAATTGCCATTTTTACAGAGTTTTGCTTACTCAAAAGCTTCAAATTTTGACCAATTTCAGGCACAGAAATGACTTTAAACACACTTATTTTAGTTGAAAAAGTAATAACTCACATCCAACCGTCATTTAAAGTCAAAAGATTAAATGTTAAAATTTCATCAATATTGACCATTTTTTCAACGTTCGACTGGTCCGGGGTCATCGTTTTTCATCAGAAAATTGATTTTTTGCACTCTACCAAAAATGATTCAGAATGTCATTTGGATCGGGCCTCATGTTAAATAACCACTTTTTAAACCCTCACAGTGACCAAAATTGCCATTTTTACAGAGTTTTGCTTACTCAAAAGCTTCAAATTTTGACCAATTTCAGGCACAGAAATGACTTTAAACACACTTATTTTAGTTGAAAAAGTAATAACTCACATCCAACTGTCATTTAAAGTCAAAAGATTAAATGTTAAAATTTCAGCAATATTGACCATTTTTTCAACGTTCGACTGGTCCGGGGTCATCGTTTTTCATCAGAAAATTGATTTTTTGCACTCTACCAAAAATGATTCAAAATGTCATTTGGATCGGGCCTCATGTTGAATAACCACTTTTTAAACCCTCACAGTGACCAAAATTGCCATTTTTACAGAGTTTTGCTTACTCAAAAGCTTCAAATTTTGACCAATTTCAGGCACAGAAATGACTTTAAACACACTTATTTTAGTTGAAAAAGTAATAACTCACATCCAACCGTCATTTAAAGTCAAAAGATTAAATGTTAAAATTTCATCAATATTGACCATTTTTTCAACGTTCGACTGGTCCGGGGTCATCGTTTTTCATCAGAAAATTGATTTTTTGCACTCTACCAAAAATGATTCAGAATGTCATTTGGATCGGGCCTCATGTTGAATAACCACTTTTTAAACCCTCACAGTGACCAAAATTGCCATTTTTACAGAGTTTTGCTTACTCAAAATCTTCAATTTTGACCAATTTCAGGCACAGAAATGACTTTAAACACACTTATTTTAGTTGAAAAAGTAATAACTCACATCCAACCGTCATTTAAAGTCAAAAGATTAAATGTTAAAATTTCATCAATATTGACCATTTTTTCAACGTTCGACTGGTCCGGGGTCATCGTTTTTCATCAGAAAATGGATTTTTTGGACTCTTCCAAAAATGATTCAAAATGTCATTTGGATCGGGCCTCATGTTGAATAACCACTTTTTAAACCCTCACAGTGACCAAAATTGCCATTTTTACAGAGTTTTGCTTACTCATAAGCTTCAAATTTGACCAATTTCAGGCACAAAAATGACTTTAAACACACTTATTTTAGTTGAAAAAGTAATAATTCATATCCAACCGTCATTTAAAGTCAAAAGATTAAATGTTAAAATTTCATCAATATTGACCATTTTTTCAACGTTCGACTGGTCCGGGGTCATCGTTTTTCATCAGAAAATTGATTTTTTGGACTCTTCCAAAAATGATTCAAATTGTCATTTGGATCGGGCCTCATGTTGAATAACCACTTTTTAAACCCTCAAAGTGACCAAAATTGCCATTTTTACAGAGTTTTGCTTACTCAAAAGCTTCAAATTTTGACCAATTTCAGGCACAGAAATGACTTTAAACACACTTATTTTAGTTGAAAAAGTAATAATTCATATCCAACCGTCATTTAAAGTCAAAAGATTAAATGTTAAAATTTCAGCAATATTGACCATTTTTTCAACGTTCGACTGGTCCGGGGTCATCGTTTTTCATCAGAAAATTGATTTTTTGCACTCTACCAAAAATGATTCAGAATGTCATTTGGATCGGGCCTCATGTTGAATAACCACTTTTTAAACCCTCACAGTGACCAAAATTGCCATTTTTACAGAGTTTTGCTTACTCAAAATCTTCAATTTTGACCAATTTCAGGCACAGAAATGACTTTAAACACACTTATTTTAGTTGAAAAAGTAATAACTCACATCCAACCGTCATTTAAAGTCAAAAGATTAAATGTTAAAATTTCATCAATATTGACCAATTTTTTCAATGTTCGACTGGTCCGGGGTCATTGTTTTTCATCAGAAAATTGATTTTTTGGACTCTTCCAAAAATGATTCAAATTGTCATTTGGATCGGGCCTCATGTTGAATAACCACTTTTTAAACCCTCAAAGTGACCAAAATTGCCATTTTTACAGAGTTTTGCTTACTCAAAAGCTTCAAATTTTGACCAATTTCAGACACAGAAATGACTTTAAACACACTTATTTTAGTTGAAAAAGTAATAACTCACATCCAACCGTCATTTAAAGTCAAAAGATTAAATGTTAAAATTTCATCAATATTGACCATTTTTTCAACGTTCTACTGGTCCGGGGTCATCGTTTTTCATCAGAAAATTGATTTTTTGCACTCTACCAAAAATGATTCAGAATGTCATTTGGATCGGGCCTCATGTTGAATAACCACTTTTTAAACCCTCACAGTGACCAAAATTGCCATTTTTACAGAGTTTTGCTTACTCAAAATCTTCAATTTTGACCAATTTCAGGCACAGAAATGACTTTAAACACACTTATTTTAGTTGAAAAAGTAATAACTCACATCCAACCGTCATTTAAAGTCAAAAGATTAAATGTTAAAATTTCATCAATATTGACCATTTTTTCAATGTTCGACTGGTCCGGGGTCATCGTTTTTCATCAGAAAATTGATTTTTTGGACTCTTCCAAAAATGATTCAAATTGTCATTTGGATCGGGCCTCATGTTGAATAACCACTTTTTAAACCCTCAAAGTGACCAAAATTGCCATTTTTACAGAGTTTTGCTTACTCAAAAGCTTCAAATTTTGACCAATTTCAGGCACAGAAATGACTTTAAACACACTTATTTTAGTTGAAAAAGTAATAACTCACATCCAACCGTCATTTAAAGTCAAAAGATTAAATGTTAAAATTTCATCAATATTGACCATTTTTTCAACGTTCGACTGGTCCGGGGTCATCGTTTTTCATCAGAAAATGGATTTTTTGGACTCTTCCAAAAATGATTCAAAATGTCATTTGGATCGGGCCTCATGTTCAATAACCACTTTTTAAACCCTCACAGTGACCAAAATTGCCATTTTTACAGAGTTTTGCTTACTCAAAAGCTTCAAATTTTGACCAATTTCAGGCACAGAAATGACTTTAAACACACTTATTTTAGTTGAAAAAGTAATAACTCACATCCAACCATCATTTAAAGTCAAAAGATTAAATGTTAAAATTTCATCAATATTGACCATTTTTTCAACGTTCGACTGGTCCGGGGTCATCGTTTTTCATCAGAAAATTGATTTTTTGCACTCTACCAAAAATGATTCAGAATGTCATTTGGATCGGGCCTCATGTTAAATAACCACTTTTTAAACCCTCACAGTGACCAAAATTGCCATTTTTACAGAGTTTTGCTTACTCAAAAGCTTCAAATTTTGACCAATTTCAGGCACAGAAATGACTTTAAACACACTTATTTTAGTTGAAAAAGTAATAACTCACATCCAACTGTCATTTAAAGTCAAAAGATTAAATGTTAAAATTTCAGCAATATTGACCATTTTTTCAACGTTCGACTGGTCCGGGGTCATCGTTTTTCATCAGAAAATTGATTTTTTGCACTCTACCAAAAATGATTCAAAATGTCATTTGGATCGGGCCTCATGTTGAATAACCACTTTTTAAACCCTCACAGTGACCAAAATTGCCATTTTTACAGAGTTTTGCTTACTCAAAAGCTTCAAATTTTGACCAATTTCAGGCACAGAAATGACTTTAAACACACTTATTTTAGTTGAAAAAGTAATAACTCACATCCAACCGTCATTTAAAGTCGAAAGATTAAATGTTAAAATTTCATCAATATTGACCATTTTTTCAACGTTCGACTGGTCCGGGGTCATCGTTTTTCATCAGAAAATTGATTTTTTGCACTCTACCAAAAATGATTCAGAATGTCATTTGGATCGGGCCTCATGTTGAATAACCACTTTTTAAACCCTCACAGTGACCAAAATTGCCATTTTTACAGAGTTTTGCTTACTCAAAATCTTCAATTTTGACCAATTTCAGGCACAGAAATGACTTTAAACACACTTATTTTAGTTGAAAAAGTAATAACTCACATCCAACCGTCATTTAAAGTCAAAAGATTAAATGTTAAAATTTCATCAATATTGACCATTTTTTCAATGTTCGACTGGTCCGGGGTCATCGTTTTTCATCAGAAAATGGATTTTTTGGACTCTTCCAAAAATGATTCAAATTGTCATTTGGATCGGGCCTCATGTTGAATAACCACTTTTTAAACCCTCAAAGTGACCAAAATTGCCATTTTTACAGAGTTTTGCTTACTCAAAAGCTTCAAATTTTGACCAATTTCAGGCACAGAAATGACTTTAAACACACTTATTTTAGTTGAAAAAGTAATAACTCACATCCAACCGTCATTTAAAGTCAAAAGATTAAATGTTAAAATTTCATCAATATTGACCATTTTTTCAACGTTCGACTGGTCCGGGGTCATCGTTTTTCATCAGAAAATTGATCTTTTGCACTCTACCAAAAATGATTCAAAATGTCATTTGGATCGGGCCTCATGTTGAATAACCACTTTTTAAACCCTCACAGTGACCAAAATTGCCATTTTTACAGAGTTTTGCTTACTCAAAAGCTTCAAATTTTGACCAATTTCAGGCACAGAAATGACTTTAAACACACTTATTTTAGTTGAAAAAGTAATAACTCACATCCAACCGTCATTTAAAGTCAAAAGATTAAATGTTAAAATTTCATCAATATTGACCATTTTTTCAACGTTCGACTGGTCCGGGGTCATCGTTTTTCATCAGAAAATTGATTTTTTGCACTCTACCAAAAAAGATTCAGAATGTCATTTGGATCGGGCCTCATGTTGAATAACCACTTTTTAAACCCTCACAGTGACCAAAATTGCCATTTTTACAGAGTTTTGCTTACTCAAAATCTTCAATTTTGACCAATTTCAGGCACAGAAATGACTTTAAACACACTTATTTTAATTGAAAAAGTAATAACTCACATCCAACCGTCATTTAAAGTCAAAAGATTAAATGTTAAAATTTCATCAATATTGACCATTTTTTCAATGTTCGACTGGTCCGGGGTCATCGTTTTTCATCAGAAAATTGATTTTTTGGACTCTTCCAAAAATGATTCAAATTGTCATTTGGATCGGGCCTCATGTTGAATAACCACTTTTTAAACCCTCAAAGTGACCAAAATTGCCATTTTTACAGAGTTTTGCTTACTCAAAAGCTTCAAATTTTGACCAATTTCAGGCACAGAAATGACTTTAAACACACTTATTTTAGTTGAAAAAGTAATAATTCATATCCAACCGTCATTTAAAGTCAAAAGATTAAATGTTAAAATTTCAGCAATATTGACCATTTTTTCAACGTTCGACTGGTCCGGGGTCATCGTTTTTCATCAGAAAATTGATTTTTTGCACTCTACCAAAAATGATTCAGAATGTCATTTGGATCGGGCCTCATGTTGAATAACCACTTTTTAAACCCTCACAGTGACCAAAATTGCCATTTTTACAGAGTTTTGCTTACTCAAAATCTTCAATTTTGACCAATTTCAGGCACAGAAATGACTTTAAACACACTTATTTTAGTTGAAAAAGTAATAACTCACATCCAACCGTCATTTAAAGTCAAAAGATTAAATGTTAAAATTTCATCAATATTGACCAATTTTTTCAATGTTCGACTGGTCCGGGGTCATCGTTTTTCATCAGAAAATGGATTTTTTGGACTCTTCCAAAAATGATTCAAATTGTCATTTGGATCGGGCCTCATGTTGAATAACCACTTTTTAAACCCTCAAAGTGACCAAAATTGCCATTTTTACAGAGTTTTGCTTACTCAAAAGCTTCAAATTTTGACCAATTTCAGACACAGAAATGACTTTAAACACACTTATTTTAGTTGAAAAAGTAATAACTCACATCCAACCGTCATTTAAAGTCAAAAGATTAAATGTTAAAATTTCATCAATATTGACCATTTTTTCAACGTTCTACTGGTCCGGGGTCATCGTTTTTCATCAGAAAATTGATTTTTTGCACTCTACCAAAAATGATTCAGAATGTCATTTGGATCGGGCCTCATGTTGAATAACCACTTTTTAAACCCTCACAGTGACCAAAATTGCCATTTTTACAGAGTTTTGCTTACTCAAAATCTTCAATTTTGACCAATTTCAGGCACAGAAATGACTTTAAACACACTTATTTTAGTTGAAAAAGTAATAACTCACATCCAACCGTCATTTAAAGTCAAAAGATTAAATGTTAAAATTTCATCAATATTGACCATTTTTTCAATGTTCGACTGGTCCGGGGTCATCGTTTTTCATCAGAAAATTGATTTTTTGGACTCTTCCAAAAATGATTCAAATTGTCATTTGGATCGGGCCTCATGTTGAATAACCACTTTTTAAACCCTCAAAGTGACCAAAATTGCCATTTTTACAGAGTTTTGCTTACTCAAAAGCTTCAAATTTTGACCAATTTCAGGCACAGAAATGACTTTAAACACACTTATTTTAGTTGAAAAAGTAATAACTCACATCCAACCGTCATTTAAAGTCAAAAGATTAAATGTTAAAATTTCATCAATATTGACCATTTTTTCAACGTTCGACTGGTCCGGGGTCATCGTTTTTCATCAGAAAATGGATTTTTTGGACTCTTCCAAAAATGATTCAAAATGTCATTTGGATCGGGCCTCATGTTCAATAACCACTTTTTAAACCCTCACAGTGACCAAAATTGCCATTTTTACAGAGTTTTGCTTACTCAAAAGCTTCAAATTTTGACCAATTTCAGGCACAGAAATGACTTTAAACACACTTATTTTAGTTGAAAAAGTAATAACTCACATCCAACCATCATTTAAAGTCAAAAGATTAAATGTTAAAATTTCATCAATATTGACCATTTTTTCAACGTTCGACTGGTCCGGGGTCATCGTTTTTCATCAGAAAATTGATTTTTTGCACTCTACCAAAAATGATTCAGAATGTCATTTGGATCGGGCCTCATGTTAAATAACCACTTTTTAAACCCTCACAGTGACCAAAATTGCCATTTTTACAGAGTTTTGCTTACTCAAAAGCTTCAAATTTTGACCAATTTCAGGCACAGAAATGACTTTAAACACACTTATTTTAGTTGAAAAAGTAATAACTCACATCCAACTGTCATTTAAAGTCAAAAGATTAAATGTTAAAATTTCAGCAATATTGACCATTTTTTCAACGTTCGACTGGTCCGGGGTCATCGTTTTTCATCAGAAAATTGATTTTTTGCACTCTACCAAAAATGATTCAAAATGTCATTTGGATCGGGCCTCATGTTGAATAACCACTTTTTAAACCCTCACAGTGACCAAAATTGCCATTTTTACAGAGTTTTGCTTACTCAAAAGCTTCAAATTTTGACCAATTTCAGGCACAGAAATGACTTTAAACACACTTATTTTAGTTGAAAAAGTAATAACTCACATCCAACCGTCATTTAAAGTCGAAAGATTAAATGTTAAAATTTCATCAATATTGACCATTTTTTCAACGTTCGACTGGTCCGGGGTCATCGTTTTTCATCAGAAAATTGATTTTTTGCACTCTACCAAAAATGATTCAGAATGTCATTTGGATCGGGCCTCATGTTGAATAACCACTTTTTAAACCCTCACAGTGACCAAAATTGCCATTTTTACAGAGTTTTGCTTACTCAAAATCTTCAATTTTGACCAATTTCAGGCACAGAAATGACTTTAAACACACTTATTTTAGTTGAAAAAGTAATAACTCACATCCAACCGTCATTTAAAGTCAAAAGATTAAATGTTAAAATTTCATCAATATTGACCATTTTTTCAATGTTCGACTGGTCCGGGGTCATCGTTTTTCATCAGAAAATGGATTTTTTGGACTCTTCCAAAAATGATTCAAATTGTCATTTGGATCGGGCCTCATGTTGAATAACCACTTTTTAAACCCTCAAAGTGACCAAAATTGCCATTTTTACAGAGTTTTGCTTACTCAAAAGCTTCAAATTTTGACCAATTTCAGGCACAGAAATGACTTTAAACACACTTATTTTAGTTGAAAAAGTAATAACTCACATCCAACCGTCATTTAAAGTCAAAAGATTAAATGTTAAAATTTCATCAATATTGACCATTTTTTCAACGTTCGACTGGTCCGGGGTCATCGTTTTTCATCAGAAAATTGATTTTTTGCACTCTACCAAAAATGATTCAAAATGTCATTTGGATCGGGCCTCATGTTGAATAACCACTTTTTAAACCCTCACAGTGACCAAAATTGCCATTTTTACAGAGTTTTGCTTACTCAAAAGCTTCAAATTTTGACCAATTTCAGGCACAGAAATGACTTTAAACACACTTATTTTAGTTGAAAAAGTAATAACTCACATCCAACCGTCATTTAAAGTCAAAAGATTAAATGTTAAAATTTCATCAATATTGACCATTTTTTCAACGTTCGACTGGTCCGGGGTCATCGTTTTTCATCAGAAAATTGATTTTTTGCACTCTACCAAAAATGATTCAGAATGTCATTTGGATCGGGCCTCATGTTGAATAACCACTTTTTAAACCCTCACAGTGACCAAAATTGCCATTTTTACAGAGTTTTGCTTACTCAAAATCTTCAATTTTGACCAATTTCAGGCACAGAAATGACTTTAAACACACTTATTTTAGTTGAAAAAGTAATAACTCACATCCAACCGTCATTTAAAGTCAAAAGATTAAATGTTAAAATTTCATCAATATTGACCATTTTTTCAATGTTCGACTGGTCCGGGGTCATCGTTTTTCATCAGAAAATTGATTTTTTGGACTCTTCCAAAAATGATTCAAATTGTCATTTGGATCGGGCCTCATGTTGAATAACCACTTTTTAAACCCTCAAAGTGACCAAAATTGCCATTTTTACAGAGTTTTGCTTACTCAAAAGCTTCAAATTTTGACCAATTTCAGGCACAGAAATGACTTTAAACACACTTATTTTAGTTGAAAAAGTAATAATTCATATCCAACCGTCATTTAAAGTCAAAAGATTAAATGTTAAAATTTCAGCAATATTGACCATTTTTTCAACGTTCGACTGGTCCGGGGTCATCGTTTTTCATCAGAAAATTGATTTTTTGCACTCTACCAAAAATGATTCAGAATGTCATTTGGATCGGGCCTCATGTTGAATAACCACTTTTTAAACCCTCACAGTGACCAAAATTGCCATTTTTACAGAGTTTTGCTTACTCAAAATCTTCAATTTTGACCAATTTCAGGCACAGAAATGACTTTAAACACACTTATTTTAGTTGAAAAAGTAATAACTCACATCCAACCGTCATTTAAAGTCAAAAGATTAAATGTTAAAATTTCATCAATATTGACCATTTTTTCAATGTTCGACTGGTCCGGGGTCATCGTTTTTCATCAGAAAATTGATTTTTTGGACTCTTCCAAAAATGATTCAAATTGTCATTTGGATTGGGCCTCATGTTGAATAACCACTTTTTAAACCCTCAAAGTGACCAAAATTGCCATTTTTACAGAGTTTTGCTTACTCAAAAGCTTCAAATTTTGACCAATTTCAGGCACAGAAATGACTTTAAACACACTTATTTTAGTTGAAAAAGTAATAACTCACATCCAACCGTCATTTAAAGTCAAAAGATTAAATGTTAAAATTTCATCAATATTGACCATTTTTTCAACGTTCGACTGGTCCGGGGTCATCGTTTTTCATCAGAAAATGGATTTTTTGGACTCTTCCAAAAATGATTCAAAATGTCATTTGGATCGGGCCTCATGTTCAATAACCACTTTTTAAACCCTCACAGTGACCAAAATTGCCATTTTTACAGAGTTTTGCTTACTCAAAAGCTTCAAATTTTGACCAATTTCAGGCACAGAAATGACTTTAAACACACTTATTTTAGTTGAAAAAGTAATAACTCACATCCAACCATCATTTAAAGTCAAAAGATTAAATGTTAAAATTTCATCAATATTGACCATTTTTTCAACGTTCGACTGGTCCGGGGTCATCGTTTTTCATCAGAAAATCGATTTTTTGCACTCTACCAAAAATGATTCAGAATGTCATTTGGATCGGGCCTCATGTTAAATAACCACTTTTTAAACCCTCACAGTGACCAAAATTGCCATTTTTACAGAGTTTTGCTTACTCAAAAGCTTCAAATTTTGACCAATTTCAGGCACAGAAATGACTTTAAACACACTTATTTTAGTTGAAAAAGTAATAACTCACATCCAACTGTCATTTAAAGTCAAAAGATTAAATGTTAAAATTTCAGCAATATTGACCATTTTTTCAACGTTCGACTGGTCCGGGGTCATCGTTTTTCATCAGAAAATTGATTTTTTGCACTCTACCAAAAATGATTCAAAATGTCATTTGGATCGGGCCTCATGTTGAATAACCACTTTTTAAACCCTCACAGTGACCAAAATTGCCATTTTTACAGAGTTTTGCTTACTCAAAAGCTTCAAATTTTGACCAATTTCAGGCACAGAAATGACTTTAAACACACTTATTTTAGTTGAAAAAGTAATAACTCACATCCAACCGTCATTTAAAGTCGAAAGATTAAATGTTAAAATTTCATCAATATTGACCATTTTTTCAACGTTCGACTGGTCCGGGGTCATCGTTTTTCATCAGAAAATTGATTTTTTGCACTCTACCAAAAATGATTCCGAATGTCATTTGGATCGGGCCTCATGTTGAATAACCACTTTTTAAACCCTCACAGTGACCAAAATTGCCATTTTTACAGAGTTTTGCTTACTCAAAATCTTCAATTTTGACCAATTTCAGGCACAGAAATGACTTTAAACACACTTATTTTAGTTGAAAAAGTAATAACTCACATCCAACCGTCATTTAAAGTCAAAAGATTAAATGTTAAAATTTCATCAATATTGACCATTTTTTCAATGTTCGACTGGTCCGGGGTCATCGTTTTTCATCAGAAAATGGATTTTTTGGACTCTTCCAAAAATGATTCAAATTGTCATTTGGATCGGGCCTCATGTTGAATAACCACTTTTTAACCCTCAAAGTGACCAAAATTGCCATTTTTACAGAGTTTGCTTACTCAAAAGCTTCAAATTTTGACCAATTTCAGGCACAGAAATGACTTTAAACACACTTATTTTAGTTGAAAAAGTAATAACTCACATCCAACCGTCATTTAAAGTCAAAAGATTAAATGTTAAAATTTCATCAATATTGACCATTTTTTCAACGTTCGACTGGTCCGGGGTCATCGTTTTTCATCAGAAAATTGATTTTTTGCACTCTACCAAAAATGATTCAGAATGTCATTTGGATCGGGCCTCATGTTGAATAACCACTTTTTAAACCCTCACAGTGACCAAAATTGCCATTTTTACAGAGTTTTGCTTACTCAAAATCTTCAATTTTGACCAATTTCAGGCACAGAAATGACTTTAAACACACTTATTTTAGTTGAAAAAGTAATAACTCACATCCAACCGTCATTTAAAGTCAAAAGATTAAATGTTAAAATTTCATCAATATTGACCATTTTTTCAATGTTCGACTGGTCCGGGGTCATCGTTTTTCATCAGAAAATTGATTTTTTGGACTCTTCCAAAAATGATTCAAATTGTCATTTGGATCGGGCCTCATGTTGAATAACCACTTTTTAAACCCTCAAAGTGACCAAAATTGCCATTTTTACAGAGTTTTGCTTACTCAAAAGCTTCAAATTTTGACCAATTTCAGGCACAGAAATGACTTTAAACACACTTATTTTAGTTGAAAAAGTAATAACTCACATCCAACCGTCATTTAAAGTCAAAAGATTAAATGTTAAAATTTCATCAATATTGACCATTTTTTCAACGTTTGACTGGTCCGGGGTCATCGTTTTTCATCAGAAAATTGATTTTTTGCACTCTACCAAAAATGATTCAGAATGTCATTTGGATCGGGCCTCATGTTGAATAACCACTTTTTAAACCCTCACAGTGACCAAAATTGCCATTTTTACAGAGTTTTGCTTACTCAAAATCTTCAATTTTGACCAATTCAGGCAAAGAAATGACTTTAAACACACTTATTTTAGTTGAAAAAGTAATAACTCACATCCAACCGTCATTTAAAGTCAAAAGATTAAATGTTAAAATTTCATCAATATTGACCATTTTTTCAATGTTCGACTGGTCCGGGGTCATCGTTTTTCATCAGAAAATTGATTTTTTGGACTCTTCCAAAAATGATTCAAATTGTCATTTGGATCGGGCCTCATGTTGAATAACCACTTTTTAAACCCTCAAAGTGACCAAAATTGCCATTTTTACAGAGTTTTGCTTACTCAAAAGCTTCAAATTTTGACCAATTTCAGGCACAGAAATGACTTTAAACACACTTATTTTAGTTGAAAAAGTAATAATTCATATCCAACCGTCATTTAAAGTCAAAAGATTAAATGTTAAAATTTCAGCAATATTGACCATTTTTTCAACGTTCGACTGGTCCGGGGTCATCGTTTTTCATCAGAAAATTGATTTTTTGCACTCTACCAAAAATGATTCAGAATGTCATTTGGATCGGGCCTCATGTTGAATAACCACTTTTTAAACCCTCACAGTGACCAAAATTGCCATTTTTACAGAGTTTTGCTTACTCAAAATCTTCAATTTTGACCAATTTCAGGCACAGAAATGACTTTAAACACACTTATTTTAGTTGAAAAAGTAATAACTCACATCCAACCGTCATTTAAAGTCAAAAGATTAAATGTTAAAATTTCATCAATATTGACCATTTTTTCAATGTTCGACTGGTCCGGGGTCATCGTTTTTCATCAGAAAATTGATTTTTTGGACTCTTCCAAAAATGATTCAAATTGTCATTTGGATCGGGCCTCATGTTGAATAACCACTTTTTAAACCCTCAAAGTGACCAAAATTGCCATTTTTACAGAGTTTTGCTTACTCAAAAGCTTCAAATTTTGACCAATTTCAGGCACAGAAATGACTTTAAACACACTTATTTTAGTTGAAAAAGTAATAACTCACATCCAACCGTCATTTAAAGTCAAAAGATTAAATGTTAAAATTTCATCAATATTGACCATTTTTTCAACGTTCGACTGGTCCGGGGTCATCGTTTTTCATCAGAAAATGGATTTTTTGGACTCTTCCAAAAATGATTCAAAATGTCATTTGGATCGGGCCTCATGTTCAATAACCACTTTTTAAACCCTCACAGTGACCAAAATTGCCATTTTTACAGAGTTTTGCTTACTCAAAAGCTTCAAATTTTGACCAATTTCAGGCACAGAAATGACTTTAAACACACTTATTTTAGTTGAAAAAGTAATAACTCACATCCAACCATCATTTAAAGTCAAAAGATTAAATGTTAAAATTTCATCAATATTGACCATTTTTTCAACGTTCGACTGGTCCGGGGTCATCGTTTTTCATCAGAAAATCGATTTTTTGCACTCTACCAAAAATGATTCAGAATGTCATTTGGATCGGGCCTCATGTTAAATAACCACTTTTTAAACCCTCACAGTGACCAAAATTGCCATTTTTACAGAGTTTTGCTTACTCAAAAGCTTCAAATTTTGACCAATTTCAGGCACAGAAATGACTTTAAACACACTTATTTTAGTTGAAAAAGTAATAACTCACATCCAACTGTCATTTAAAGTCAAAAGATTAAATGTTAAAATTTCAGCAATATTGACCATTTTTTCAACGTTCGACTGGTCCGGGGTCATCGTTTTTCATCAGAAAATTGATTTTTTGCACTCTACCAAAAATGATTCAAAATGTCATTTGGATCGGGCCTCATGTTGAATAACCACTTTTTAAACCCTCACAGTGACCAAAATTGCCATTTTTACAGAGTTTTGCTTACTCAAAAGCTTCAAATTTTGACCAATTTCAGGCACAGAAATGACTTTAAACACACTTATTTTAGTTGAAAAAGTAATAACTCACATCCAACCGTCATTTAAAGTCGAAAGATTAAATGTTAAAATTTCATCAATATTGACCATTTTTTCAACGTTCGACTGGTCCGGGGTCATCGTTTTTCATCAGAAAATTGATTTTTTGCACTCTACCAAAAATGATTCAGAATGTCATTTGGATCGGGCCTCATGTTGAATAACCACTTTTTAAACCCTCACAGTGACCAAAATTGCCATTTTTACAGAGTTTTGCTTACTCAAAATCTTCAATTTTGACCAATTTCAGGCACAGAAATGACTTTAAACACACTTATTTTAGTTGAAAAAGTAATAACTCACATCCAACCGTCATTTAAAGTCAAAAGATTAAATGTTAAAATTTCATCAATATTGACCATTTTTTCAATGTTCGACTGGTCCGGGGTCATCGTTTTTCATCAGAAAATGGATTTTTTGGACTCTTCCAAAAATGATTCAAATTGTCATTTGGATCGGGCCTCATGTTGAATAACCACTTTTTAAACCCTCAAAGTGACCAAAATTGCCATTTTTACAGAGTTTTGCTTACTCAAAAGCTTCAAATTTTGACCAATTTCAGGCACAGAAATGACTTTAAACACACTTATTTTAGTTGAAAAAGTAATAACTCACATCCAACCGTCATTTAAAGTCAAAAGATTAAATGTTAAAATTTCATCAATATTGACCATTTTTTCAACGTTCGACTGGTCCGGGGTCATCGTTTTTCATCAGAAAATTGATTTTTTGCACTCTACCAAAAATGATTCAAAATGTCATTTGGATCGGGCCTCATGTTGAATAACCACTTTTTAAACCCTCACAGTGACCAAAATTGCCATTTTTACAGAGTTTTGCTTACTCAAAAGCTTCAAATTTTGACCAATTTCAGGCACAGAAATGACTTTAAACACACTTATTTTAGTTGAAAAAGTAATAACTCACATCCAACCGTCATTTAAAGTCAAAAGATTAAATGTTAAAATTTCATCAATATTGACCATTTTTTCAACGTTCGACTGGTCCGGGGTCATCGTTTTTCATCAGAAAATTGATTTTTTGCACTCTACCAAAAATGATTCAGAATGTCATTTGGATCGGGCCTCATGTTGAATAACCACTTTTTAAACCCTCACAGTGACCAAAATTGCCATTTTTACAGAGTTTTGCTTACTCAAAATCTTCAATTTTGACCAATTTCAGGCACAGAAATGACTTTAAACACACTTATTTTAGTTGAAAAAGTAATAACTCACATCCAACCGTCATTTAAAGTCAAAAGATTAAATGTTAAAATTTCATCAATATTGACCATTTTTTCAATGTTCGACTGGTCCGGGGTCATCGTTTTTCATCAGAAAATTGATTTTTTGGACTCTTCCAAAAATGATTCAAATTGTCATTTGGATCGGGCCTCATGTTGAATAACCACTTTTTAAACCCTCAAAGTGACCAAAATTGCCATTTTTACAGAGTTTTGCTTACTCAAAAGCTTCAAATTTTGACCAATTTCAGGCACAGAAATGACTTTAAACACACTTATTTTAGTTGAAAAAGTAATAACTCACATCCAACCGTCATTTAAAGTCAAAAGATTAAATGTTAAAATTTCATCAATATTGACCATTTTTTCAACGTTTGACTGGTCCGGGGTCATCGTTTTTCATCAGAAAATTGATTTTTTGCACTCTACCAAAAATGATTCAGAATGTCATTTGGATCGGGCCTCATGTTGAATAACCACTTTTTAAACCCTCACAGTGACCAAAATTGCCATTTTTACAGAGTTTTGCTTACTCAAAATCTTCAATTTTGACCAATTTCAGGCAAAGAAATGACTTTAAACACACTTATTTTAGTTGAAAAAGTAATAACTCACATCCAACCGTCATTTAAAGTCAAAAGATTAAATGTTAAAATTTCATCAATATTGACCATTTTTTCAATGTTCGACTGGTCCGGGGTCATCGTTTTTCATCAGAAAAGTGATTTTTTGGACTCTTCCAAAAATGATTCAAAATGTCATTTGGATCGGGCCTCATGTTGAATAACCACTTTTTAAACCCTCACAGTGACCAAAATTGCCATTTTTACAGAGTTTTGCTTACTCAAAATCTTCAATTTTGACCAATTTCAGGCACAGAAATGACTTTAAACACACTTATTTTAGTTGAAAAAGTAATAACTCACATCCAACCGTCATTTAAAGTCAAAAGATTAAATGTTAAAATTTCATCAATATTGACCATTTTTTCAACGTTCGACTGGTCCGGGGTCATCGTTTTTCATCAGAAAATGGATTTTTTGGACTCTTCCAAAAATGATTCAAAATGTCATTTGGATCGGGCCTCATGTTGAATAACCACTTTTTAAACCCTCACAGTGACCAAAATTGCCATTTTTACAGAGTTTTGCTTACTCATAAGCTTCAAATTTGACCAATTTCAGGCACAGAAATGACTTTAAACACACTTATTTTAGTTGAAAAAGTAATAACTCACATCCAACCGTCATTTAAAGTCAAAAGATTAAATGTTAAAATTTCATCAATATTGACCATTTTTTCAACGTTCGACTGGTCCGGGGTCATCGTTTTTCATCAGAAAATGGATTTTTTGGACTCTTCCAAAAATGATTCAAAATGTCATTTGGATCGGGCCTCATGTTCAATAACCACTTTTTAAACCCTCACAGTGACCAAAATTGCCATTTTTACAGAGTTTTGCTAACTCAAAAGCTTCAAATTTTGACCAATTTCAGGCACAGAAATGACTTTAAACACACTTATTTTAGTTGAAAAAGTAATAACTCACATCCAACCGTCATTTAAAGTCAAAAGATTAAATGTTAAAATTTCATCAATATTGACCATTTTTTCAACGTTCGACTGGTCCGGGGTCATCGTTTTTCATCAGAAAATTGATTTTTTGCACTCTACCAAAAATGATTCAAAATGTCATTTGGATCGGGCCTCATGTTGAATAACCACTTTTTAAACCCTCACAGTGACCAAAATTGCCATTTTTACAGAGTTTTGCTTACTCAAAAGCTTCAAATTTTGACCAATTTCAGGCACAGAAATGACTTTAAACACACTTATTTTAGTTGAAAAAGTAATAACTCACATCCAACCGTCATTTAAAGTCAAAAGATTAAATGTTAAAATTTCATCAATATTGACCATTTTTTCAACGTTCGACTGGTCCGGGGTCATCGTTTTTCATCAGAAAATTGATTTTTTGCACTCTACCAAAAATGATTCAGAATGTCATTTGGATCGGGCCTCATGTTGAATAACCACTTTTTAAACCCTCACAGTGACCAAAATTGCCATTTTTACAGAGTTTTGCTTACTCAAACTCTTCAATTTTGACCAATTTCAGGCACAGAAATGACTTTAAACACACTTATTTTAGTTGAAAAAGTAATAACTCACATCCAACCGTCATTTAAAGTCAAAAGATTAAATGTTAAAATTTCATCAATATTGACCATTTTTTCAATGTTCGACTGGTCCGGGGTCATCGTTTTTCATCAGAAAATGGATTTTTTGGACTCTTCCAAAAATGATTCAAATTGTCATTTGGATCGGGCCTCATGTTGAATAACCACTTTTTAAACCCTCAAAGTGACCAAAATTGCCATTTTTACAGAGTTTTGCTTACTCAAAAGCTTCAAATTTTGACCAATTTCAGGCACAGAAATGACTTTAAACACACTTATTTTAGTTGAAAAAGTAATAACTCACATCCAACCGTAATTTAAAGTCAAAAGATTAAATGTTAAAATTTCATCAATATTGACCATTTTTTCAACGTTCGACTGGTCCGGGGTGATCGTTTTTCATCAGAAAATTAATTTTTTGCACTCTACCAAAAATGATTCAGAATGTCATTTGGATCGGGCCTCATGTTGAATAACCACTTTTTAAACCCTCACAGTGACCAAAATTGCCATTTTTACAGAGTTTTGCTTACTCAAAATCTTCAATTTTGACCAATTTCAGGCAAAGAAATGACTTTAAACACACTTATTTTAGTTGAAAAAGTAATAACTCACATCCAACCGTCATTTAAAGTCAAAAGATTAAATGTTAAAATTTCATCAATATTGACCATTTTTTCAATGTTCGACTGGTCCGGGGTCATCGTTTTTCATCAGAAAATGGATTTTTTGGACTCTTCCAAAAATGATTCAAAATGTCATTTGGATCGGGCCTCATGTTGAATAACCACTTTTTAAACCCTCACAGTGACCAAAATTGCCATTTTTACAGAGTTTTGCTTACTCAAAATCTTCAAATTTGACCAATTTCAGGCACAGAAATGACTTTAAACACACTTATTTTAGTTGAAATAGTAATAATTCATATCCAACCGTCATTTAAAGTCAAAAGATTAAATGTTAAAATTTCATCAATATTGACCATTTTTTCAACGTTCGACTGGTCCGGGTCATCGTTTTTCATCAGAAAATTGACTTTTTGGACTCTACCAAAAATGATTCAAAATGTCATTTGGATCAGGCCTCATGTTGAATAACCACTTTTTAAACCCTCACAGTGACCAAAATTGCCATTTTTACAGAGTTTTGCTTACTCAAAATCTTCAATTTTGACCAATTTCAGGCACAGAAATGACTTTAAACAAACTTATTTTAGTTGAAAAAGTAATAACTCACATCCAACCGTCATTTAAAGTCAAAAGATTAAATGTTAAAATTTCATCAATATTGACCATTTTTTCAACGTTCGACTGGTCCGGGGTCATCGTTTTTCATCAGAAAATTGATTTTTTGCACTCTACCAAAAATGATTCAAAATGTCATTTGGATCGGGCCTCATGTTGAATAACCACTTTTTAAACCCTCACAGTGACCAAAATTGCCATTTTTACAGAGTTTTGCTTACTCAAAAGCTTCAAGTTTTGACCAATTTCAGGCACAGAAATGACTTTAAACACACTTATTTTAGTTGAAAAAGTAATAACTCACATCCAACCGTCATTTAAAGTCAAAAGATTAAATGTTAAAATTTCATCAATATTGACCATTTTTTCAACGTTCGACTGGTCCGGGGTCATCGTTTTTCATCAGAAAATAGATTTTTTGCACTCTACCAAAAATGATTCAGAATGTCATTTGGATCGGGCCTCATGTTGAATAACCACTTTTTAAACCCTCACAGTGACCAAAATTGCCATTTTTACAGAGTTTTGCTTACTCAAAATCTTCAATTTTGACCAATTTCAGGCACAGAAATGACTTTAAACACACTTATTTTAGTTGAAAAAGTAATAACTCACATCCAACCGTCATTTAAAGTCAAAAGATTAAATGTTAAAATTTCATCAATATTGACCATTTTTTCAATGTTCGACTGGTCCGGGGTCATCGTTTTTCATCAGAAAATGGATTTTTTGGACTCTTCCAAAAATGATTCAAATTGTCATTTGGATCGGGCCTCATGTTGAATAACCACTTTTTAAACCCTCAAAGTGACCAAAATTGCCATTTTTACAGAGTTTTGCTTACTCAAAAGCTTCAAATTTTGACCAATTTCAGGCACAGAAATGACTTTAAACACACTTATTTTAGTTGAAAAAGTAATAACTCACATCCAACCGTCATTTAAAGTCAAAAGATTAAATGTTAAAATTTCATCAATATTGACCATTTTTTCAACGTTCGACTGGTCCGGGGTCATCGTTTTTCATCAGAAAATTGATTTTTTGCACTCTACCAAAAATGATTCAGAATGTCATTTGGATCGGGCCTCATGTTGAATAACCACTTTTTAAACCCTCACAGTGACCAAAATTGCCATTTTTACAGAGTTTTGCTTACTCAAAATCTTCAATTTTGACCAATTTCAGGCAAAGAAATGACTTTAAACACACTTATTTTAGTTGAAAAAGTAATAACTCACATCCAACCGTCATTTAAAGTCAAAAGATTAAATGTTAAAATTTCATCAATATTGACCATTTTTTCAATGTTCGACTGGTCCGGGGTCATCGTTTTTCATCAGAAAATGGATTTTTTGGACTCTTCCAAAAATGATTCAAAATGTCATTTGGATCGGGCCTCATGTTGAATAACCACTTTTTAAACCCTCACAGTGACCAAAATTGCCATTTTTACAGAGTTTTGCTTACTTAAAATCTTCAATTTTGACCAATTTCAGGCACAGAAATGACTTTAAACACACTTATTTTAGTTGAAAAAGTAATAACTCACATCCAACCGTCATTTAAAGTCAAAAGATTAAATGTTAAAATGTCATCAATATTGACCATTTTTTCAACGTTCGACTGGTCCGGGGTCATCGTTTTTCATCAGAAAATGGATTTTTTGGACTCTTCCAAAAATTATTCAAAATGTCATTTGGATCGGGCCTCATGTTGAATAACCACTTTTTAAACCCTCACAGTGACCAAAATTGCCATTTTTACAGAGTTTTGCTTACTCATAAGCTTCAAATTTGACCAATTTCAGGCACAGAAATGACTTTAAACACACTTATTTTAGTTGAAAAAGTAATAATTCATATCCAACCGTCATTTAAAGTCAAAAGATTAAATGTTAAAATTTCATCAATATTGACCATTTTTTTAACGTTCGACTGGTCCGGGGTCATCGTTTTTCATCAGAAAATTGATTTTTTGGACTCTTCCAAAAATGATTCAAATTGTCATTTGGATCGGGCCTCATGTTGAATAACCACTTTTTAAACCCTCAAAGTGACCAAAATTGCCATTTTTACAGAGTTTTGCTTACTCAAAAGCTTCAAATTTTGACCAATTTCAGGCACAGAAATGACTTTAAACACACTTATTTTAGTTGAAAAAGTAATAATTCATATCCAACCGTCATTTAAAGTCAAAAGATTAAATGTTAAAATTTCAGCAATATTGACCATTTTTTCAACGTTCGACTGGTCCGGGGTCATCGTTTTTCATCAGAAAATTGATTTTTTGCACTCTACCAAAAATGATTCAGAATGTCATTTGGATCGGGCCTCATGTTGAATAACCACTTTTTAAACCCTCACAGTGACCAAAATTGCCATTTTTACAGAGTTTTGCTTACTCAAAATCTTCAATTTTGACCAATTTCAGGCACAGAAATGACTTTAAACACACTTATTTTAGTTGAAAAAGTAATAACTCACATCCAACCGTCATTTAAAGTCAAAAGATTAAATGTTAAAATTTCATCAATATTGACCATTTTTTCAACGTTCGACTGGTCCGGGGTCATCGTTTTTCATCAGAAAATGGATTTTTTGGACTCTTCCAAAAATGATTCAAAATGTCATTTGGATCGGGCCTCATGTTGAATAACCACTTTTTAAACCCTCACAGTGACCAAAATTGCCATTTTTACAGAGTTTTGCTTACTCATAAGCTTCAAATTTGACCAATTTCAGGCACAGAAATGACTTTAAACACACTTATTTTAGTTGAAAAAGTAATAATTCATATCCAACCGTCATTTAAAGTCAAAAGATTAAATGTTAAAATTTCATCAATATTGACCATTTTTTCAACGTTCGACTGGTCCGGGGTCATCGTTTTTCATCAGAAAATTGATTTTTTGGACTCTTCCAAAAATGATTCAAATTGTCATTTGGATCGGGCCTCATGTTGAATAACCACTTTTTAAACCCTCAAAGTGACCAAAATTGCCATTTTTACAGAGTTTTGCTTACTCAAAAGCTTCAAATTTTGACCAATTTCAGGCACAGAAATGACTTTAAACACACTTATTTTAGTTGAAAAAGTAATAATTCATATCCAACCGTCATTTAAAGTCAAAAGATTAAATGTTAAAATTTCAGCAATATTGACCATTTTTTCAACGTTCGACTGGTCCGGGGTCATCGTTTTTCATCAGAAAATTGATTTTTTGCACTCTACCAAAAATGATTCAGAATGTCATTTGGATCGGGCCTCATGTTGAATAACCACTTTTTAAACCCTCACAGTGACCAAAATTGCCATTTTTACAGAGTTTTGCTTACTCAAAATCTTCAATTTTGACCAATTTCAGGCACAGAAATGACTTTAAACACACTTATTTTAGTTGAAAAAGTAATAACTCACATCCAACCGTCATTTAAAGTCAAAAGATTAAATGTTAAAATTTCATCAATATTGACCAATTTTTTCAATGTTCGACTGGTCCGGGGTCATCGTTTTTCATCAGAAAATGGATTTTTTGGACTCTTCCAAAAATGATTCAAATTGTCATTTGGATTGGGCCTCATGTTGAATAACCACTTTTTAAACCCTCAAAGTGACCAAAATTGCCATTTTTACAGAGTTTTGCTTATTCAAAAGCTTCAAATTTTGACCAATTTCAGACACAGAAATGACTTTAAACACACTTATTTTAGTTGAAAAAGTAATAACTCACATCCAACCGTCATTTAAAGTCAAAAGATTAAATGTTAAAATTTCATCAATATTGACCATTTTTTCAACGTTCGACTGGTCCGGGGTCATCGTTTTTCATCAGAAAATTGATTTTTTGCACTCTACCAAAAATGATTCAGAATGTCATTTGGATCGGGCCTCATGTTGAATAACCACTTTTTAAACCCTCACAGTGACCAAAATTGCCATTTTTACAGAGTTTTGCTTACTCAAAATCTTCAATTTTGACCAATTTCAGGCACAGAAATGACTTTAAACACACTTATTTTAGTTGAAAAAGTAATAACTCACATCCAACCGTCATTTAAAGTCAAAAGATTAAATGTTAAAATTTCATCAATATTGACCATTTTTTCAATGTTCGACTGGTCCGGGGTCATCGTTTTTCATCAGAAAATTGATTTTTTGGACTCTTCCAAAAATGATTCAAATTGTCATTTGGATCGGGCCTCATGTTGAATAACCACTTTTTAAACCCTCAAAGTGACCAAAATTGCCATTTTTACAGAGTTTTGCTTACTCAAAAGCTTCAAATTTTGACCAATTTCAGGCACAGAAATGACTTTAAACACACTTATTTTAGTTGAAAAAGTAATAACTCACATCCAACCGTCATTTAAAGTCAAAAGATTAAATGTTAAAATTTCATCAATATTGACCATTTTTTCAACGTTCGACTGGTCCGGGGTCATCGTTTTTCATCAGAAAATGGATTTTTTGGACTCTTCCAAAAATGATTCAAAATGTCATTTGGATCGGGCCTCATGTTCAATAACCACTTTTTAAACCCTCACAGTGACCAAAATTGCCATTTTTACAGAGTTTTGCTTACTCAAAAGCTTCAAATTTTGACCAATTTCAGGCACAGAAATGACTTTAAACACACTTATTTTAGTTGAAAAAGTAATAACTCACATCCAACCGTCATTTAAAGTCAAAAGATTAAATGTTAAAATTTCATCAATATTGACCATTTTTTCAACGTTCGACTGGTCCGGGGTCATCGTTTTTCATCAGAAAATTGATTTTTTGCACTCTACCAAAAATGATTCAGAATGTCATTTGGATCGGGCCTCATGTTAAATTACCACTTTTTAAACCCTCACAGTGACCAAAATTGCCAGTTTTACAGAGTTTTGCTTACTCAAAAGCTTCAAATTTTGACCAATTTCAGGCACAGAAATGACTTTAAACACACTTATTTTAGTTGAAAAAGTAATAACTCACATCCAACCGTCATTTAAAGTCAAAAGATTAAATGTTAAAATTTCAGCAATATTGACCATTTTTTCAACGTTCGACTGGTCCGGGGTCATCGTTTTTCATCAGAAAATTGATTTTTTGCACTCTACCAAAAATGATTCAAAATGTCATTTGGATCGGGCCTCATGTTGAATAACCACTTTTTAAACCCTCACAGTGACCAAAATTGCCATTTTTACAGAGTTTTGCTTACTCAAAAGCTTCAAATTTTGACCAATTTCAGGCACAGAAATGACTTTAAACACACTTATTTTAGTTGAAAAAGTAATAACTCACATCCAACCGTCATTTAAAGTCAAAAGATTAAATGTTAAAATTTCATCAATATTGACCATTTTTTCAACGTTCGACTGGTCCGGGGTCATCGTTTTTCATCAGAAAATTGTTTTTTGCACTCTACCAAAAATGATTCAGAATGTCATTTGGATCGGGCCTCATGTTGAATAACCACTTTTTAAACCCTCACAGTGACCAAAATTGCCATTTTTACAGAGTTTTGCTTACTCAAAATCTTCAATTTTGACCAATTTCAGGCACAGAAATGACTTTAAACACACTTATTTTAGTTGAAAAAGTAATAACTCACATCCAACCGTCATTTAAAGTCAAAAGATTAAATGTTAAAATTTCATCAATATTGACCATTTTTTCAATGTTCGACTGGTCCGGGGTCATCGTTTTTCATCAGAAAATGGATTTTTTGGACTCTTCCAAAAATGATTCAAATTGTCATTTGGATCGGGCCTCATGTTGAATAACCACTTTTTAAACCCTCAAAGTGACCAAAATTGCCATTTTTACAGAGTTTTGCTTACTCAAAAGCTTCAAATTTTGACCAATTTCAGGCACAGAAATGACTTTAAACACACTTATTTTAGTTGAAAAAGTAATAACTCACATCCAACCGTCATTTAAAGTCAAAAGATTAAATGTTAAAATTTCATCAATATTGACCATTTTTTCAACGTTCGACTGGTCCGGGGTCATCGTTTTTCATCAGAAAATTGATTTTTTGCACTCTACCAAAAATGATTCAGAATGTCATTTGGATCGGGCCTCATGTTGAATAACCACTTTTTAAACCCTCACAGTGACCAAAATTGCCATTTTTACAGAGTTTTGCTTACTCAAAATCTTCAATTTTGACCAATTTCAGGCAAAGAAATGACTTTAAACACACTTATTTTAGTTGAAAAAGTAATAACTCACATCCAACCGTCATTTAAAGTCAAAAGATTAAATGTTAAAATTTCATCAATATTGACCATTTTTTCAATGTTCGACTGGTCCGGGGTCATCGTTTTTCATCAGAAAATGGATTTTTTGGACTCTTCCAAAAATGATTCAAAATGTCATTTGGATCGGGCCTCATGTTGAATAACCACTTTTTAAACCCTCACAGTGACTAAAATTGCCATTTTTACAGAGTTTTGCTTACTCAAAATCTTCAAATTTGACCAATTTCAGGCACAGAAATGACTTTAAACACACTTATTTTAGTTGAAATAGTAATAATTCATATCCAACCGTCATTTAAAGTCAAAAGATTAAATGTTAAAATTTCATCAATATTGACCATTTTTTCAACGTTCGACTGGTCCGGGTCATCGTTTTTCATCAGAAAATTGATTTTTTGGACTGTACCAAAAATGATTCAAAATGTCATTTGGATCAGGCCTCATGTTGAATAACCACTTTTTAAACCCTCACAGTGACCAAAATTGCCATTTTTACAGAGATTTGCTTACTCAAAATCTTCGAATTTTTACCAATTTCAGGCACAGAAATGACTTTAAACACACTAATTTTAGTTGAAAAATTTATAACTCACATCCAACCGTCATTTAAAGTCAAAAGATTAAATGTTAAAATTTCATCAATATTGACCATTTTTTCAACGTTCGACTGGTCCGGGGTCATCGTTTTTCATCAGAAAATTGATTTTTTGGACTCTACCAAAAATGATTCAAAATGTCATTTGGATCGGGCCTCATGTTGAATAACCACTTTTTAAACCCTCACAGTGACCAAAATTGCCATTTTTACAGAGTTTTGCTTACTCAAAATCTTCAATTTTGACCAATTTCAGGCACAGAAATGACTTTAAACACACTTATTTTAGTTGAAAAAGTAATAACTCACATCCAACCGTCATTTAAAGTCAAAAGATTAAATGTTAAAATTTCATCAATATTGACCATTTTTTCAATGTTCGACTGGTCCGGGGTCATCGTTTTTCATCAGAAAATGGATTTTTTGGACTCTTCCAAAAATGATTCAAATTGTCATTTGGATCGGGCCTCATGTTGAATAACCACTTTTTAAACCCTCAAAGTGACCAAAATTGCCATTTTTACAGAGTTTTGCTTACTCAAAAGCTTCAAATTTTGACCAATTTCAGGCACAGAAATGACTTTAAACACACTTATTTTAGTTGAAAAAGTAATAATTCATATCCAACCGTCATTTAAAGTCAAAAGATTAAATGTTAAAATTTCATCAATATTGACCATTTTTTCAACGTTCGACTGGTCCGGGGTGATCGTTTTTCATCAGAAAATTGATTTTTTGCACTCTACCAAAAATGATTCAGAATGTCATTTGGATCGGGCCTCATGTTGAATAACCACTTTTTAAACCCTCACAGTGACCAAAATTGCCATTTTTACAGAGTTTTGCTTACTCAAAATCTTCAATTTTGACCAATTTCAGGCAAAGAAATGACTTTAAACACACTTATTTTAGTTGAAAAAGTAATAACTCACATCCAACCGTCATTTAAAGTCAAAAGATTAAATGTTAAAATTTCATCAATATTGACCATTTTTTCAATGTTCGACTGGTCCGGGGTCATCGTTTTTCATCAGAAAATGGATTTTTTGGACTCTTCCAAAAATGATTCAAAATGTCATTTGGATCGGGCCTCATGTTGAATAACCACTTTTTAAACCCTCACAGTGACTAAAATTGCCATTTTTACAGAGTTTTGCTTACTCAAAATCTTCAAATTTGACCAATTTCAGGCACAGAAATGACTTTAAACACACTTATTTTAGTTGAAATAGTAATAATTCATATCCAACCGTCATTTAAAGTCAAAAGATTAAATGTTAAAATTTCATCAATATTGACCATTTTTTCAACGTTCGACTGGTCCGGGTCATCGTTTTTCATCAGAAAATTGATTTTTTGGACTGTACCAAAAATGATTCAAAATGTCATTTGGATCAGGCCTCATGTTGAATAACCACTTTTTAAACCCTCACAGTGACCAAAATTGCCATTTTTACAGAGATTTGCTTACTCAAAATCTTCGAATTTTTACCAATTTCAGGCACAGAAATGACTTTAAACACACTAATTTTAGTTGAAAAATTTATAACTCACATCCAACCGTCATTTAAAGTCAAAAGATTAAATGTTAAAATTTCATCAATATTGACCATTTTTTCAACGTTCGACTGGTCCGGGGTCATCGTTTTTCATCAGAAAATTGATTTTTTGGACTCTACCAAAAATGATTCAAAATGTCATTTGGATCGGGCCTCATGTTGAATAACCACTTTTTAAACCCTCACAGTGACCAAAATTGCCATTTTTACAGAGTTTTGCTTACTCAAAATCTTCAATTTTGACCAATTTCAGGCACAGAAATGACTTTAAACACACTTATTTTAGTTGAAAAAGTAATAACTCACATCCAACCGTCATTTAAAGTCAAAAGATTAAATGTTAAAATTTCATCAATATTGACCATTTTTTCAATGTTCGACTGGTCCGGTGTCATCGTTTTTCATCAGAAAATGGATTTTTTGGACTCTTCCAAAAATGATTCAAATTGTCATTTGGATCGGGCCTCATGTTGAATAACCACTTTTTAAACCCTCAAAGTGACCAAAATTGCCATTTTTACAGAGTTTTGCTTACTCAAAAGCTTCAAATTTTGACCAATTTCAGGCACAGAAATGACTTTAAACACACTTATTTTAGTTGAAAAAGTAATAACTCACATCCAACCGTCATTTAAAGTCAAAAGATTAAATGTTAAAATTTCATCAATATTGACCATTTTTTCAACGTTCGACTGGTCCGGGGTCATCGTTTTTCATCAGAAAATTGATTTTTTGCACTCTACCAAAAATGATTCAGAATGTCATTTGGATCGGGCCTCATGTTGAATAACCACTTTTTAAACCCTCACAGTGACCAAAATTGCCATTTTTACAGAGTTTTGCTTACTCAAAATCTTCAATTTTGACCAATTTCAGGCAAAGAAATGACTTTAAACACACTTATTTTAGTTGAAAAAGTAATAACTCACATCCAACCGTCATTTAAAGTCAAAAGATTAAATGTTAAAATTTCATCAATATTGACCATTTTTTCAATGTTCGACTGGTCCGGGGTCATCGTTTTTCATCAGAAAATGGATTTTTTGGACTCTTCCAAAAATGATTCAAAATGTCATTTGGATCGGGCCTCATGTTGAATAACCACTTTTTAAACCCTCACAGTGACTAAAATTGCCATTTTTACAGAGTTTTGCTTACTCAAAATCTTCAAATTTGACCAATTTCAGGCACAGAAATGACTTTAAACACACTTATTTTAGTTGAAATAGTAATAATTCATATCCAACCGTCATTTAAAGTCAAAAGATTAAATGTTAAAATTTCATCAATGTTGACCATTTTTTCAACGTTCGACTGGTCCGGGTCATCGTTTTTCATCAGAAAATTGATTTTTTGGACTGTACCAAAAATGATTCAAAATGTCATTTGGATCAGGCCTCATGTTGAATAACCACTTTTTAAACCCTCACAGTGACCAAAATTGCCATTTTTACAGAGATTTGCTTACTCAAAATCTTCGAATTTTTACCAATTTCAGGCACAGAAATGACTTTAAACACACTAATTTTAGTTGAAAAATTTATAACTCACATCCAACCGTCATTTAAAGTCAAAAGATTAAATGTTAAAATTTCATCAATATTGACCATTTTTTCAACGTTCGACTGGTCCGGGGTCATCGTTTTTCATCAGAAAATTGATTTTTTGGACTCTACCAAAAATGATTCAAAATGTCATTTGGATCGGGCCTCATGTTGAATAACCACTTTTTAAACCCTCACAGTGACCAAAATTGCCATTTTTACAGAGTTTTGCTTACTCAAAATCTTCAATTTTGACCAATTTCAGGCACAGAAATGACTTTAAACACACTTATTTTAGTTGAAAAAGTAATAACTCACATCCAACCGTCATTTAAAGTCAAAAGATTAAATGTTAAAATTTCATCAATATTGACCATTTTTTCAATGTTCGACTGGTCCGGGGTCATCGTTTTTCATCAGAAAATGGATTTTTTGGACTCTTCCAAAAATGATTCAAATTGTCATTTGGATCGGGCCTCATGTTGAATAACCACTTTTTAAACCCTCAAAGTGACCAAAATTGCCATTTTTACAGAGTTTTGCTTACTCAAAAGCTTCAAATTTTGACCAATTTCAGGCACAGAAATGACTTTAAACACACTTATTTTAGTTGAAAAAGTAATAATTCATATCCAACCGTCATTTAAAGTCAAAAGATTAAATGTTAAAATTTCATCAATATTGACCATTTTTTCAACGTTCGACTGGTCCGGGGTGATCGTTTTTCATCAGAAAATTGATTTTTTGCACTCTACCAAAAATGATTCAGAATGTCATTTGGATCGGGCCTCATGTTGAATAACCACTTTTTAAACCCTCACAGTGACCAAAATTGCCATTTTTACAGAGTTTTGCTTACTCAAAATCTTCAATTTTGACCAATTTCAGGCAAAGAAATGACTTTAAACACACTTATTTTAGTTGAAAAAGTAATAACTCACATCCAACCGTCATTTAAAGTCAAAAGATTAAATGTTAAAATTTCATCAATATTGACCATTTTTTCAATGTTCGACTGGTCCGGGGTCATCGTTTTTCATCAGAAAATGGATTTTTTGGACTCTTCCAAAAATGATTCAAAATGTCATTTGGATCGGGCCTCATGTTGAATAACCACTTTTTAAACCCTCACAGTGACTAAAATTGCCATTTTTACAGAGTTTTGCTTACTCAAAATCTTCAAATTTGACCAATTTCAGGCACAGAAATGACTTTAAACACACTTATTTTAGTTGAAATAGTAATAATTCATATCCAACCGTCATTTAAAGTCAAAAGATTAAATGTTAAAATTTCATCAATATTGACCATTTTTTCAACGTTCGACTGGTCCGGGTCATCGTTTTTCATCAGAAAATTGATTTTTTGGACTGTACCAAAAATGATTCAAAATGTCATTTGGATCAGGCCTCATGTTGAATAACCACTTTTTAAACCCTCACAGTGACCAAAATTGCCATTTTTACAGAGATTTGCTTACTCAAAATCTTCGAATTTTTACCAATTTCAGGCACAGAAATGACTTTAAACACACTAATTTTAGTTGAAAAATTTATAACTCACATCCAACCGTCATTTAAAGTCAAAAGATTAAATGTTAAAATTTCATCAATATTGACCATTTTTTCAACGTTCGACTGGTCCGGGGTCATCGTTTTTCATCAGAAAATTGATTTTTTGGACTCTACCAAAAATGATTCAAAATGTCATTTGGATCGGGCCTCATGTTGAATAACCACTTTTTAAACCCTCACAGTGACCAAAATTGCCATTTTTACAGAGTTTTGCTTACTCAAAATCTTCAATTTTGACCAATTTCAGGCACAGAAATGACTTTAAACACACTTATTTTAGTTGAAAAAGTAATAACTCACATCCAACCGTCATTTAAAGTCAAAAGATTAAATGTTAAAATTTCATCAATATTGACCATTTTTTCAATGTTCGACTGGTCCGGGGTCATCGTTTTTCATCAGAAAATGGATTTTTTGGACTCTTCCAAAAATGATTCAAATTGTCATTTGGATCGGGCCTCATGTTGAATAACCACTTTTTAAACCCTCAAAGTGACCAAAATTGCCATTTTTACAGAGTTTTGCTTACTCAAAAGCTTCAAATTTTGACCAATTTCAGGCACAGAAATGACTTTAAACACACTTATTTTAGTTGAAAAAGTAATAATTCATATCCAACCGTCATTTAAAGTCAAAAGATTAAATGTTAAAATTTCATCAATATTGACCATTTTTTCAACGTTCGACTGGTCCGGGGTGATCGTTTTTCATCAGAAAATTGATTTTTTGCACTCTACCAAAAATGATTCAGAATGTCATTTGGATCGGGCCTCATGTTGAATAACCACTTTTTAAACCCTCACAGTGACCAAAATTGCCATTTTTACAGAGTTTTGCTTACTCAAAATCTTCAATTTTGACCAATTTCAGGCAAAGAAATGACTTTAAACACACTTATTTTAGTTGAAAAAGTAATAACTCACATCCAACCGTCATTTAAAGTCAAAAGATTAAATGTTAAAATTTCATCAATATTGACCATTTTTTCAATGTTCGACTGGTCCGGGGTCATCGTTTTTCATCAGAAAATGGATTTTTTGGACTCTTCCAAAAATGATTCAAAATGTCATTTGGATCGGGCCTCATGTTGAATAACCACTTTTTAAACCCTCACAGTGACCAAAATTGCCATTTTTACAGAGTTTTGCTTACTCAAAATCTTCAAATTTGACCAATTTCAGGCACAGAAATGACTTTAAACACACTTATTTTAGTTGAAATAGTAATAATTCATATCCAACCGTCATTTAAAGTCAAAAGATTAAATGTTAAAATTTCATCAATATTGACCATTTTTTCAACGTTCGACTGGTCCGGGTCATCGTTTTTCATCAGAAAATTGACTTTTTGGACTCTACCAAAAATGATTCAAAATGTCATTTGGATCAGGCCTCATGTTGAATAACCACTTTTTAAACCCTCACAGTGACCAAAATTGCCATTTTTACAGAGTTTTGCTTACTCAAAATCTTCAATTTTGACCAATTTCAGGCACAGAAATGACTTTAAACAAACTTATTTTAGTTGAAAAAGTAATAACTCACATCCAACCGTCATTTAAAGTCAAAAGATTAAATGTTAAAATTTCATCAATATTGACCATTTTTTCAACGTTCGACTGGTCCGGGGTCATCGTTTTTCATCAGAAAATTGATTTTTTGCACTCTACCAAAAATGATTCAAAATGTCATTTGGATCGGGCCTCATGTTGAATAACCACTTTTTAAACCCTCACAGTGACCAAAATTGCCATTTTTACAGAGTTTTGCTTACTCAAAAGCTTCAAATTTTGACCAATTTCAGGCACAGAAATGACTTTAAACACACTTATTTTAGTTGAAAAAGTAATAACTCACATCCAACCGTCATTTAAAGTCAAAAGATTAAATGTTAAAATTTCATCAATATTGACCATTTTTTCAACGTTCGACTGGTCCGGGGTCATCGTTTTTCATCAGAAAATTGATTTTTTGCACTCTACCAAAAATGATTCAGAATGTCATTTGGATCGGGCCTCATGTTGAATAACCACTTTTTAAACCCTCACAGTGACCAAAATTGCCATTTTTACAGAGTTTTGCTTACTCAAAAGCTTCAAATTTTGACCAATTTCAGGCACAGAAATGACTTTAAACACACTTATTTTAGTTGAAATGTAATAACTCACATCCAACCGTCATTTAAAGTCAAAAGATTAAATGTTAAAATTTCATCAATATTGACCATTTTTTCAACGTTCGACTGGTCCGGGGTCATCGTTTTTCATCAGAAAATTGATTTTTTGCACTCTACCAAAAATGATTCAGAATGTCATTTGGATCGGGCCTCATGTTGAATAACCACTTTTTAAACCCTCACAGTGACCAAAATTGCCATTTTTACAGAGTTTTGCTTACTCAAAATCTTCAATTTTGACCAATTTCAGGCAAAGAAATGACTTTAAACACACTTATTTTAGTTGAAAAAGTAATAACTCACATCCAACCGTCATTTAAAGTCAAAAGATTAAATGTTAAAATTTCATCAATATTGACCATTTTTTCAATGTTCGACTGGTCCGGGGTCATCGTTTTTCATCAGAAAATGGATTTTTTGGACTCTTCCAAAAATGATTCAAAATGTCATTTGGATCGGGCCTCATGTTGAATAACCACTTTTTAAACCCTCACAGTGACCAAAATTGCCATTTTTACAGAGTTTTGCTTACTCAAAATCTTCAATTTTGACCAATTTCAGGCACAGAAATGACTTTAAACACACTTATTTTAGTTGAAAAAGTAATAACTCACATCCAACCGTCATTTAAAGTCAAAAGATTAAATGTTAAAATTTCATCAATATTGACCATTTTTTCAACGTTCGACTGGTCCGGGGTCATCGTTTTTCATCAGAAAATGGATTTTTTGGACTCTTCCAAAAATTATTCAAAATGTCATTTGGATCGGGCCTCATGTTGAATAACCACTTTTTAAACCCTCACAGTGACCAAAATTGCCATTTTTACAGAGTTTTGCTTACTCATAAGCTTCAAATTTGACCAATTTCAGGCACAGAAATGACTTTAAACACACTTATTTTAGTTGAAAAAGTAATAATTCATATCCAACCGTCATTTAAAGTCAAAAGATTAAATGTTAAAATTTCATCAATATTGACCATTTTTTCAACGTTCGACTGGTCCGGGGTCATCGTTTTTCATCAGAAAATTGATTTTTTGGACTCTTCCAAAAATGATTCAAATTGTCATTTGGATCGGGCCTCATGTTGAATAACCACTTTTTAAACCCTCAAAGTGACCAAAATTGCCATTTTTACAGAGTTTTGCTTACTCAAAAGCTTCAAATTTTGACCAATTTCAGGCACAGAAATGACTTTAAACACACTTATTTTAGTTGAAAAAGTAATAATTCATATCCAACCGTCATTTAAAGTCAAAAGATTAAATGTTAAAATTTCAGCAATATTGACCATTTTTTCAACGTTCGACTGGTCCGGGGTCATCGTTTTTCATCAGAAAATTGATTTTTTGCACTCTACCAAAAATGATTCAGAATGTCATTTGGATCGGGCCTCATGTTGAATAACCACTTTTTAAACCCTCACAGTGACCAAAATTGCCATTTTTACAGAGTTTTGCTTACTCAAAATCTTCAATTTTGACCAATTTCAGGCACAGAAATGACTTTAAACACACTTATTTTAGTTGAAAAAGTAATAACTCACATCCAACCGTCATTTAAAGTCAAAAGATTAAATGTTAAAATTTCATCAATATTGACCATTTTTTCAACGTTCGACTGGTCCGGGGTCATCGTTTTTCATCAGAAAATGGATTTTTTGGACTCTTCCAAAAATGATTCAAAATGTCATTTGGATCGGGCCTCATGTTGAATAACCACTTTTTAAACCCTCACAGTGACCAAAATTGCCATTTTTACAGAGTTTTGCTTACTCATAAGCTTCAAATTTGACCAATTTCAGGCACAGAAATGACTTTAAACACACTTATTTTAGTTGAAAAAGTAATAATTCATATCCAACCGTCATTTAAAGTCAAAAGATTAAATGTTAAAATGTCATCAATATTGACCATTTTTTCAACGTTCGACTGGTCCGGGGTCATCGTTTTTCATCAGAAAATGGATTTTTTGGACTCTTCCAAAAATGATTCAAATTGTCATTTGGATCGGGCCTCATGTTGAATAACCACTTTTTAAACCCTCAAAGTGACCAAAATTGCCATTTTTACAGAGTTTTGCTTACTCAAAAGCTTCAAATTTTGACCAATTTCAGGCACAGAAATGACTTTAAACACACTTATTTTAGTTGAAAAAGTAATAATTCATATCCAACCGTCATTTAAAGTCAAAAGATTAAATGTTAAAATTTCATCAATATTGACCATTTTTTCAACGTTCGACTGGTCCGGGGTGATCGTTTTTCATCAGAAAATTGATTTTTTGCACTCTACCAAAAATGATTCAGAATGTCATTTGGATCGGGCCTCATGTTGAATAACCACTTTTTAAACCCTCACAGTGACCAAAATTGCCATTTTTACAGAGTTTTGCTTACTCAAAATCTTCAATTTTGACCAATTTCAGGCACAGAAATGACTTTAAACACACTTATTTTAGTTGAAAAAGTAATAACTCACATCCAACCGTCATTTAAAGTCAAAAGATTAAATGTTAAAATTTCATCAATATTGACCAATTTTTTCAATGTTCGACTGGTCCGGGGTCATCGTTTTTCATCAGAAAATGGATTTTTTGGACTCTTCCAAAAATGATTCAAATTGTCATTTGGATTGGGCCTCATGTTGAATAACCACTTTTTAAACCCTCAAAGTGACCAAAATTGCCATTTTTACAGAGTTTTGCTTACTCAAAAGCTTCAAATTTTGACCAATTTCAGACACAGAAATGACTTTAAACACACTTATTTTAGTTGAAAAAGTAATAACTCACATCCAACCGTCATTTAAAGTCAAAAGATTAAATGTTAAAATTTCATCAATATTGACCATTTTTTCAACGTTCGACTGGTCCGGGGTCATCGTTTTTCATCAGAAAATTGATTTTTTGCACTCTACCAAAAATGATTCAGAATGTCATTTGGATCGGGCCTCATGTTGAATAACCACTTTTTAAACCCTCACAGTGACCAAAATTGCCATTTTTACAGAGTTTTGCTTACTCAAAATCTTCAATTTTGACCAATTTCAGGCACAGAAATGACTTTAAACACACTTATTTTAGTTGAAAAAGTAATAACTCACATCCAACCGTCATTTAAAGTCAAAAGATTAAATGTTAAAATTTCATCAATATTGACCATTTTTTCAATGTTCGACTGGTCCGGGGTCATCGTTTTTCATCAGAAAATTGATTTTTTGGACTCTTCCAAAAATGATTCAAATTGTCATTTGGATCGGGCCTCATGTTGAATAACCACTTTTTAAACCCTCAAAGTGACCAAAATTGCCATTTTTACAGAGTTTTGCTTACTCAAAAGCTTCAAATTTTGACCAATTTCAGGCACAGAAATGACTTTAAACACACTTATTTTAGTTGAAAAAGTAATAACTCACATCCAACCGTCATTTAAAGTCAAAAGATTAAATGTTAAAATTTCATCAATATTGACCATTTTTTCAACGTTCGACTGGTCCGGGGTCATCGTTTTTCATCAGAAAATGGATTTTTTGGACTCTTCCAAAAATGATTCAAAATGTCATTTGGATCGGGCCTCATGTTCAATAACCACTTTTTAAACCCTCACAGTGACCAAAATTGCCATTTTTACAGAGTTTTGCTTACTCAAAAGCTTCAAATTTTGACCAATTTCAGGCACAGAAATGACTTTAAACACACTTATTTTAGTTGAAAAAGTAATAACTCACATCCAACCGTCATTTAAAGTCAAAAGATTAAATGTTAAAATTTCATCAATATTGACCATTTTTTCAACGTTCGACTGGTCCGGGGTCATCGTTTTTCATCAGAAAATTGATTTTTTGCACTCTACCAAAAATGATTCAGAATGTCATTTGGATCGGGCCTCATGTTAAATTACCACTTTTTAAACCCTCACAGTGACCAAAATTGCCAGTTTTACAGAGTTTTGCTTACTCAAAAGCTTCAAATTTTGACCAATTTCAGGCACAGAAATGACTTTAAACACACTTATTTTAGTTGAAAAAGTAATAACTCACATCCAACCGTCATTTAAAGTCAAAAGATTAAATGTTAAAATTTCAGCAATATTGACCATTTTTTCAACGTTCGACTGGTCCGGGGTCATCGTTTTTCATCAGAAAATTGATTTTTTGCACTCTACCAAAAATGATTCAAAATGTCATTTGGATCGGGCCTCATGTTGAATAACCACTTTTTAAACCCTCACAGTGACCAAAATTGCCATTTTTACAGAGTTTTGCTTACTCAAAAGCTTCAAATTTTGACCAATTTCAGGCACAGAAATGACTTT